>NC_048237.1:10977633-11006100 GCF_002007445.2 Ailuropoda melanoleuca
TTATCCTGCATTCCGGTTGACTGTAGAGAACCTCTAGTCATGTCTATCTGTTTTTGATGCCTCTACAGAATAACTGCCCAGCATCCTCTGCCCAACCAATCAGAATGTAGGAAAATCTACAGATATGACGGAATCTACTGTGAATCTACCTACCAGAAGTATGTTGAAATCTTTGTGAGTCTTCCTTCTGGCTCGTGCATCAGTGCTTGTGGTTGCCAGCTATTCAAAAATATCCTTGTATTGAAACCTTATATTTCTCTAATATAGTGGGGGAAAAAAAAACCAAACCAAACAAAAACAACCAACAAAATTTGCCTTTGAAATCCAGACAGAAAAAAAAAATGTTTATTCTTTTGAAATTGTGGTCTAAAAGTTTTTAAAAATGACTATATTAAAGCTCTTAGGTAAGCTTCTTTATATTGCAATAAACAAGTACTTATATGCAAGAAAATCTCGGCAAAATACATTGCACAGGTGCTACGCATCTTAGGGATTTGAAAGGTGTGTTATGTATAAATTAGCTGTCACTTTTTTTCAATCCTGTAATGGAATGATGAGTTGTAATTTGCATAATCCTTTAAGAAGTCAAATTATACTGTCATGTAGCAGACTTAACATGCTAGCTAAGATTTCAGAGCTTTGCAGCTAATTACTATGTACCTTACAGGACAGTTAAATTGAAGTTGAGTCCTCTGCCTTTGCTGCCATTTGCTTTGTCCATTACTTAACAGAATCTGTGCTGTTGGTAATGAGGTGTTGTTACTATCACTGAAGTAAACACTCTGCTCTGGGAAGGAAAGGCATTTTAATGTATCAGAGCTTGACTTGTGTTGCTTTTGCTAAGAAGGAAGTTGTTTTTTTAAAACAATAGTCTAAATTGGAGTCTCCCCAAAAGGATAACATTTATGCTTTCCATAAAAGTTATGGAATATTGATTGAAGCAATAGTAACCTTTAATTAAATAAGTTATTCTATAGAAAATGTAAAGTAAGGTAAACAGAGTTCCACTGAAGGCATGAGACTTTCCGGGTGGACTTTGCAAATATACTTTGGTGTGCTTTTTGTCTTCAAACTCTCCTTTTGTAGTGGAGTTCCATTTTTGAAAAAAAAAATACCCTTTTTCCTTAAAAATCCTTTCTGAATGCAAGCTGGTGAGTTCTACTTTCATTTACTCCTCCTATTGGCTGTCCTGAATTTTCTTTCATGGTTTCCATTGTACAATCAGCAAATTCTGGAGCCAGTAAAGGCTGCTTTCTAAAAAGGAGACAAAATGGATACCTGATGGAGCTGGGACCCTTCTCTGTATCTTTGCTACTTATTTTTCTCTGGCTTTATTTCTTGATATTCTGTTGCCTCGATAGTGTTATTGTTTTCAACAGCATTGGTGTACTTATAATGCAAAATTGTTACTGATTATTTTTTTAAAATTCTTGTTTTCTGTGAGTCATCCTTATTGTGACTCTTGGTGGTCAGGTTTCTGTAACTTGCTAGTGATTCTGTGGCTTTGTTGTGATTCATGGATACTTCAAAGAAGCCTTTTGCTGTATCAGAAGGGGATCCTTTAAGGACCATCTGAAAGCAGCAGTTGACTGTTGACCATTCAAGTAATTGGAGACCAACAGCCAACTGTTGTTCATTTGTAATTAAGCCAATTTCACGTGCCTGAAATTACTATCAGCCTAGAGGAGGAGGCTTGTCAGTTTAAAGCCAGGAGCCTGCATGAGGTCAGTAGGAAATCAGTCCACAGCAAGGCTATCTTTCGAGCTGTAGGTATCATCTCGAGGGCTGGCTTTTTTTTTTTTTTTTTTTTTTTTTTTTTAAAGAATTTGTGTTATTTGTAGTCAAGGTAGACACAGTAGGCAGCACAGCTGTGACTGCCAGGAAAAGTCACTAGGGGGATATTCATAACAAGGAAATATTGGCAAATAAATGATGAAGAAGGGGAGGAAATCCCCAAGATGTTAAATTGGAGCACTGTCACTGAGATGATTAATGGTGTTGTGTATTTTAGTGAAGACGCTTATCTGGATTGTCTTGAAACTATAGTGTACATTTAATAGCACCTATAATAAAAAAAGCATGTGGTGCATGAACACCCTGAAGAGAAAAGCCCATGGATTCGGATTTTATTTTCCTGAGTGAGTACTTTCTTCAACTTAGTCTTTGGCTTCTGGGTATTAGAAAGCTGGTGTTAACATTTGTTACATGGAAGTATGTATATTTTATGTAATACCAGTCGGCATTTATATAGCTCCCATTCCTACAAGTTTGAAAATGTTCTTGTGAAAAAGCTGGGTACTTTTCCAACACTCTTGAGGGGTGAATGTTATTAATAATAGGGAAATGGTGATTGCTCGGATTTGCCTAGTTTTTCTGGGCAGCCAGTCAGGGTTGGCCATAGGGCTACAGAAAATGAAGGACCAAACTTTCATCAATGGGGGTTCAATTTCTGGTGAAGGGGTGGTTGTCCTGGAAGGAGGTCTAGCTTTCAGTTTTAAGCCATGAATATCCTGATTCTATGTAATTATCACTTGCTTTCAGGGGTCTTTTATCAGTGATGGCAGGTGCCTTGTTGGGCAGTTACTTAACCTTCTTGGGTCTCAAAAATTACTACTAGACATAGGGATAGGTACAGGCTAAAGGCATATAGCTCTATCTTCAGTGAACTTAGTCTATTTCAGCGCTAGTTTTCAATTTTGCGGGCTCTACCCAAATAGTGGGATAGGAGTCCATTTTAGTGGATCAAGATCAGAATTAAAAAAAGAGAATCGAGAATTTTAGTGCTTTGTACTTAAAGTAAATTTTATTTTGTGAGGCTTCTGTTTTTGTTGTGTTTGTGTAACTGTACATAAAACGTGTGTTCATGGGGGGAGCCTTGAGGTAGAACGTTTCTTTGTTTTACACCCCAAAAAGATTGAAAGCTTCTGTAATAGAGTTGCTAGGTAAGTATATAAACATAATAATGCATGGGTGTTACATCATTGTGCGGATACAGTGGATTCTAAAGAAAGAAATGGTGAGGAATGAAATGGCCGCCCTATCTGGTCTCTCCTATCAGGATGTGCTGGTGCCGCCTTGCATGGGCCCTTGAGAATCGATTGTATGCTCATCTTTCCCATCCTGTGATCCCTGACCTCATGTTAGTAACTGGAAATTGGGCAAAGTATTTGCACTATGGAAATTGGAAAATGCTGCAAATTAGGTGCCCTCCTGTCCCCAACGAGTTGTTAAATATTTACCAGCACTTCACGGGTCTCGATCCTTCCAACTGTAATCCTCTGGTTTTATAATGAATTTTCCTACATTTTAAAACATTATGTGAGATTTAAATGGTGGGAGTTATTAAACAATTTTAGTAATATTGACAATGTAAAGTACGCAGGAAAATAAAACCTGTGGTTAATTCAAAATATAATTTAGAATTTTAAAGTGGTAGGTATCCTAACTTCTTACATTAAATTAAAACTTTGTAATCGGCGATAATTTTTTGGCAAAGGGTAGGAAAGCAGGGTTTTCAAAAACACTAACCATATTGTAAATACTTGACAAATTTTGTGTTAAGCAAACATTTTGGTAAGAACCGAAACTTAAAGAATCCAGACCTCTTTCTCCCTTTTAAGCTGTCTTTAGTTTTGCAATAATGTCTCCGGGTTTTAGTGAATTCATCTGTAAAATCATTGATTTGATTGGGAGATACCACAGTTCTTTCCAATTACAATTGTCTTTTTTTGCTTTTTGTTTTTCACACAGAAAAGTAAAAGCAGTGTGGAGAGTCTTTAAAAAAAAAAAAAAAGAGATGCTCCCTCCATAATAACTATGAGAACTTTAAACTTCTAAATAAAGGCTAGAGAATATTTGAGTTGGTGGAAAGGAAATTTCCATGGACGTTGATGGGATTTTACCACAAAATACAGTGGCAATCACCTGTGTTGATAGGTGATCGTGAGTACGGGTAACTGGGAAGGAGTAAACTCAACAAGGTCTTTGTAGCCTCCAAGTTTGTCACAGTTTGGCCATGTGGTTGGCACTTTTGTAGCTGTGTTCAAGAACGATGATCTCACTAATATTTAGAGAAGATGGCTGGGGAGACCGGAACTTAAAGGACTACTGTTCAGTGAGCACAGGCTATACTGTTGCAATAGTTCCTACAGGACCCATTTTGAACAAAGGGCTTTCACCCAGAGTTCCTTGTCTCTAAGTGTAGCCAAGATTGAGAAGGTGTTTGTCATTGACTAGACAGTTGTCACCTAAAGAGAAGGGGCCATTGGCAACATTGTGAGGGTTGTTTCCTGCCTCTCTAAGCCCCTTTACCTCCATGAAATTGATGCCACCTGGATACCCGGTTAGCGTTTCATGCCCAGGCCTCTACCCACGAGGCATTTTTGTCCATACCCCTCATTGCTGATTAGGTGTTGTTATCTGATAAAGTTACTCTTCTCAGGGCCATTTGCATTTTAATAAGCAACTCTGAGTGAGACAATTCAAGCAAAAGTGGGGTTATTCTCCAATGGAATAATTTCAGGCACCACGACGGGTATTGGAGAGATTAATTTCAGGCTGGAAAGGGAGAGGTGATCTCTACGGGTATTGGAGAGATTAATTTCAGGCTGGAAAGGGAGAGGTGATCTCTTCTTCCTTTCCTGAAAAGCAGCAATGCAGAATGAGGGTGTTCTCCTGCTCAGCATAGTGTTAAGGCTGGCTTTGGCCAAGAGGCATGGGTTTGGAAATGGGCAAATCCAGACTCCAAAGAGAGAAGGAATTAACATGGTCTGGGGACAAGAGGAGGAGAATGAGTGAAGAAGGAACTCGCCAGTCTCCATCAGCTGTGTTGTGCCAGACATAGTGCTAACCACTTGCACGTGTTATCCCAATTAAGGAGAACAAGACAGGTTCCTTGTCAGGCAGGCTGCTGGGGGGGATAGATGGTCACCTGTGCTGATGGGGAGGGAAAGGTCAAGGAGCCTCCAGCAGCAGCAGCAGCAGCAGTAGTGAATTCTTCTGGCTGTTTAACCTGATTGATTGATTGCAATTATACAGCCCCCCCACCCCCATGCCGTTGGAATAATTTACGCCAGTTGTGTTTGGATCAGTAAATAACAAAGAAGTGAGAAAAGAGAAATATACAATGAACTTCATAAAGAGCTCTAATAGAATCTGCATGTTAAACAGACATTGAACTTTGTAGCAAGAACTGCTTCAAGCCTTTCAACATCCAAATGAATTCTAATTTCCACATCATGCCTTTCAGACCTCAGCATGGTTTCTGGTGGTTTCTCCCAGTTAATTTTAGCATCACACCAATGATTTTGCCCATAAATGACTTGAAGTGGTAGATCTTGGTAATGTGGATGGTATATTATTTAGGGCTAATGCCAGGCTAGCTCAAAAAGGAGCTAATTTATTCATTCATTTAACAACTATATTTTGATCTTCACCCACGGGTCAGGTGCTATTCTGCATAAAGTGACTTAGAGGTGAGTAAGGAAGCCTCTGCCCTGCAAAAGCCTAGAAGACTGATATGAACAAGTAATTGGGATTTTGTGTAAGAGGTATCACCAGGGAAGAGTGCAAACAATGGAAGTGGTCCGTGAAAGGGTTGTTATTATTTTTAACAATCGAGGTACACCCTGCCATCTTGATGGTGGAAGAGATTTTGATTTGGGGGAGAGGTGCTTGAGGTAGTGATTTGGGCCAAAAGACCGGTATTTCTGGCGTAGCAAATTGCAAAGGGCATATGTCAGGAGTGGAGGGCAGGATAAGGGTGACAGGACTTTAGTTTGGAGAAGGGGAAACCGAGGCATTGGGGTGGACTGCCATCCTGGGAGAGAGCCCTGCAGGAGCTTTCAGGAAAAGAAGAATGTGGCAGGGACAGCAAGTCAGAGAACAGCTCTCCAAGTTGCTTCACCCTCAGGCAGGAAACCCCTGGGAGTGGCTCACCCGCTCAGCCTTTCCTCCTTTTGGGAACTGTGTGCGTGTGTGCGCGTGTGCGCGCGCACGCTTTGCTTGGAGGAGGTGCAGTCCTGCTGGGTTTGTAATTTTGAAGTTACTTTTGACTTACAAACCTCTTGCAGGACTCTACCAGTATGAAATCCAGTTTGGGACCTGTCCACATGCTCACTGCTTTTCCCATCTTGAGGTGTTCCATATTTGCCTTTCTCCTTCCAGACCACTTGTAACTCAAGATAAACTAATGGTGAGCGTAAAAATGGACAGGCACAGGAGGCTTGATTTAAAATGAAAGAATATTAATTGGCTTTACCCGAGTGTATATTTTCATTATGAGAGAAGAGCCTGCCTCGATTTTTAAAAATAATTGGCTACTGACACACCTGCAGTATGTAGGAGAACGCTCTAGAAATTTGAGAAGAGAAGGCAAAGGTCAAGGTGAGAGGAATAGAGCGACAATGAGCCTTTTGTAGGCATGCTGTTGAACTACCGTGTTCAAAATCGCTAACGGTGGTTTCAGAGAGAGACAGGGAGACGAATGTGCTTGTGCCCAGATCTTAAAATAATACAGCAAGCTTCGTTAGACATAAACTCTGGTTTTAATAAGTTCTTACCTTAAGAACAGCTTGTTCTGTGTGTTGATGGGATTTCCATGTAGATGTGTCTTGAGTGAGTTTTTGGACTTTGGTTATGTATTAGAGTGGAAGCATTATGCTTTTAGTCTTTGCGAGCAACATATTTTAAGAGATCCCTAAGTCTGCACAAAAGTATTTCATCTCTGGTAGAGGTTGTTAAACCTCTTGGAAATGGACTGGAGTTTGATCCTCACTGCATAATGAGATCTGGAATTGTGGCCGTTAACTCTTACTGCTTCTGTTTTCTCACTTCTGAAATGGAGGAAAAAAGAAAATTATCTCATAGCTGTTCTGAGAATCAGTGGGATAACTAATGTCTTGACATATTTTAAATCTTCACAATAAGTTTAGGTTCTAGGTAGGATTATTACCACCATTTTACAGACAATAGGTTCTTACAAAGCTGGAACAGCTCACCTGAGGTTAAGCAGGTAGGATAAGGTAAAATTTAGTTTGGCGACACCAAACTGTCACTCACTGGCTCGCATCTGCTCTCCCATCCCCTTACCTGTTCTTGTAAGTTAAGTTTTATTAGAACACAACGATACCCATCCCCTTACACATTGTCTGCGACTGCATTTGTGTTACAGTGGCAGAGCTGAGTGGTGCTGACAGAGACCATATGGTCTACCCCGTCTCAAATGTTTACTGTGTGGCCCTTGACAGAAAGTTTGACCCTTGCGTTAAACCTCAGTCTGTTTGACTGAGAGCCTAAGGCCCACACCACAAAAACACTTACTATGGTGCTTGGCGTTTGGTGAGTACCCACTGAATGAATTCTGCTGTATTCCTCACTTAAGGTACAACTGCTCATATCAAAGAACTAGCGTCTGCAAAATGGAAATAATGAACATTCAGCTTCTAGTAGGATAAGCCACTATGGCTATGGAAATACTGAATTCTTAAAGGAACACATCCTAAGTTGTCTTATATCTGCCATTTATTACTGCGCTTTATATAATAGAAATGCAAGAAGAATTTCCATCTTCCTAGCAATCAAAGTACAGTACATCATTAAAGGGAATAATTGTGAACTTCAGTGAATATTCAGAATCTGGTCAATTAACCTCATGCAACAGAAAATTTCATGTTCTTTGGAAATTTAAGAAAATAAAATCTTCCTCAAGAAAAAGTGTGGAATTGCCCCTTAATTTTTGAGCAATATATTATAATACTATATAAGCTGTGTGCTTACAGTAGGAGGAATGCAATACGACCTACCTTTTTTAATTAAAAGACTTATAATTTATAGATTTTGTAAGATTTTAAAGATTTTTAAAAAACTTTATAGATTTATAATACTCAAATAGTCTACCCAATAAGGAAGCGATGAGATTAGGGTTTCAACTTAACCCTGCTCAGAACTTTTATTTCCATGCAGGTCTATTATTGATTCTGGGAGCTCCCTGTCCTCTGCTCAGTAAATGGCCTCGGGTTTGGGTTTCTGTTCCTTTGGAGCTGAGGGAGCCACACTGTGTGTCCCATCAGCTTGCATTGAGGGATAATCTGGAGATTTCCTTTGACTAAGCCCAGTGCTATGGCTCTGGGTTGGTGAATTGGGGCGGGGCGGGGGGGGGTTCCTACATTAGTTCTTCTTTCTCTTGGAATAGCTGAATATTCTCTTTTTGAGAATACAGCTATAATACATTTTCATTCTGGAACATTTGGAAAATGCAGATAAACATAGAGAAAACATGAATGTCTTCTGTAATGGTACCACCCATAGATAACCACTGTTCACGACTTGGTGTTTATCGTTATATAGAACTGTGTTGATAGGCGTGTCAACTTTGACAGATAGGTATCTACATATATAGGCATTTTTCTTGTGGGTTCATGCTGAAGTTGTCTGAGCTGGGAAACTTCTGGGAACAAGTGTTCTAACTCATATACAAGCAGCTTATTTAAGGGAAACTGTAAGCTGCGTGGTCACCTTCCATCTAGAAACTGTGTTTTGCAGAGATTTCCCTTCATGATTTTTTTTTTTCCCCTGTTGAAGTTTGTATCTCTTTTCTCCTTTTTCTCACTTTCTTAGGAATTTAAATTCTTGTGCTTGGAAAACAAAATACACAAAGCAACAATAAACAAGAACTGCGGCAAGAACCGGTGATCTTTTTTTTTTTTTTTAAAGATTTTATTTATTTATTCGACAGAGATAGAGACAGCCAGCGAGAGAGGGAACACAAGCAGGGGGAGTGGGAGAGGAAGAAGCAAGCTCATAGCGGAGGAGCCCGATGTGGGGCTTGATCCCATAACGCCAGGACCACGCCCTGAGCCGAAGGCAGACGCCCAACCGCTGTGCCACCCAGGCGCCCCAAGAACCAGTGATCTTAGTGGCATTAGTGATTGAGATTTTCAGCAGAAAAATCCCTCCCTACCACCTCAGTTTTTTTTTTTTTTTAATCTAGTACTTCATTCTTAGCTTCATCCTGTTTCAAAACAATTTCTAAGGGTGAGAAAGGTGTGTGGGTTATAGTGACAGAGCTTTTTAAGATTGTGTCGTGTACGTGTATAAGAAGTGACTGCTGGATGCTGAGGTGGAGTTTTCTGGTCGCTTTACGAACTCTGACGTGCCATGTCAACTGTATCATTCTTGAGGTTGCTTCTAAAGTGAATTCTATTTACTGTGTTCAGCACGGAGATATTTTGATCTAGTTTTCAAAGCAGAGAGAAGTCTGGGTCCTGGGAGGATTTTGTTTGGCCAACATGTAAGGAAAGCATTCTTGGGTGATTTTTTNGTTTTTTTTTTTTTTTTTTTTTTTTTTTAATCTAGTACTTCATTCTTAGAAATTGTTTTGAAACAGGATGAAGCTAAGGGTGAGAAAGGTGTGTGGGTTATAGTGACAGAGCTTTTTAAGATTGTGTCATGTACGTATATAAGAAGTGACTGCTGGATGCTGAGGCGGAGTTTTCTGGTCGCTTTACGAACTCTGACGTGCCATGTCAACTGCATCATTCTTGAGGTTGCTTCTAAAGTGAATTCTATTTACTGTGTTCAGCACGGAGATATTTTGATCTAGTTTTCAAAGCAGAGAGAAGTCTGGGTCCTGGGAGGATTTTGTTTGGCCAACATGTAAGGAAAGCATTCTTGGGTGATTTTTTTTTTTTTTCCCCTCCCCATTGTCAAACTTGAGACCTTTGTTATTCACTTAGCAGGGTGAGGATTCTTTGGAATTGACTGTTTGAGATTTATATGATTTAAATAGACGATCCCCATATCTTTTTTAAAACCCAGTCGCCCTTTCCTCCCTCCCCGTCAGCCCAGTTATAAAGAGCCTCTGCAATAGATAGTAAGTGCAGTAGTATTTATATATTAGGTGATGTAGCGAGCGTCACTCTTTGCTTTTTCTTACTAGGTACCAACGAGGAGAGTCTGGTTTCTTGGACTAGCAGCTGTCCTCCCTTGCATTTTAACGAACATAAGTTTTCATAACAGCGTCATTTTCTTGACCGTTGCATGTCAGTGGTGCTCAGGGTGAATCAGAGCCAATTGCTTGCCTTGGCCTTGAAACCAGGAGGTACACAGTCTTCTTGATGATTCTCCTCTTCCATTCTTCAGCTCCACTAACAAAACTGTTTTAGGGGTGAAATCGAGTGTCTGGTACCGTCAGACCCGGAGGCCTCCTGTCTTGGATGCTTTAGACAACAGCTAGATTTCCTGGTGAAGAAATTTGCAGTAATTACGGAGAGGTCTTTGCTCACTTCCAGGGAAGGAGCTTGTTTTTCTAGGGACTACCTAACTGCCTGATGGCCTGAAAGGGGAAAAATAAGCAACCAGCTCTGATTCTCATCCCCCTGGAAAAATTAATCATGTGTTCTAAGTCTTAAATTAGTAACAGTGAAAGCAGTCACATTCATGTCACCATGTTTTTTAAAAGGAGAGGTTTGGAGACCTACCCAGTGGGAAGGATGGTAGAGGGTAGGGGGATTTCTTGAGCTGTTGTAAAGTAGATGATCAATAAATTCATCTGATAAAAGGATTATTTATCCTCTTTTCTGAATGCTGCTTTTAAGAGCTAGTAACAAATTTATGAGACCGGTAGGAATTTTTTTTTTTTTTTTAAATTTACTGTACTTGTGAAATGTCTTGGGAAAGGGAAGACTAGAAAACGAAAATTATGGGCCAGCGGATTTTAAGTAGAAGACATTTTTATAAGAATCTAGTGGCAAGTTTGGTTTACTTGTACCACATACAACTTTATTGGCTCTCTTCAGGGGAAATTTGCCATACACAAATGATTGCTGTGATATACCGTGTCCTCCGAACTTCAGGCTCTGAGCTGTAGAGAGAAGAGAATGAATATAGCTGCATTCTTCGATCCACAGAAAAAATATTCACTGCTCACAGATGCTGAGGCCTTTCATTGTGAGGCAAAATTGATCCTTCTGGGGACAATAGATGTTGTAACTCTTGACAATGACGTTGTGGTGGAGTTTCACCATTCCTGCTTCTGTGTTGGCTGGTTTTCCATATGCACTGAGGTAAAGGAGGCTGAAATCAGAAGTAACCAATTCCAACTATGGTGTTCTGTGGTCTCTAGACATCATTGTAATTGACCCCCCACGTCTGCGTTTGAAGCAAGTAAGTAGTAAGCTCATTTGGCACTCAAGAAATGAAGGCTCAGTGGTTAGGCAGGTTGTTCAACTTACACAGCTAACGTTTGTGGCAGACCAAATCACGTCAGTGTGGCCCAGCAGTTCAGTCACTTTCAATTGGATGATATGGCTCATTGGAGCAGGATACTTGTCCACAAAAAACATCCACTTTCTGTTTGAGCGTGGTCTGTGGAAATCTAGTTCTGTAAAAGAACAAGACCCTGAGGAATTAAAAGACTTACCTATAGAAGAGGGTAAGTTTGTTGTGTTTGAACACTACTTGTTGGATGTCCTTTGTGTGCACAGCTGTGTGTTCTCCAGTGTGGGGGCAGCTAGGTCTGCCCTTGGGAAATTTCATGTGTCAGTACACTGCAGTTATCACACAAAAGTGGATGAATCCCAAGTTTTTAATCTTCAGTCTTACCTCTTTGACAACTTGTAGTTTGGAAATTTTAAAACTCTTGAGGTTTCTACATAGGATTTCCT
This sequence comes from Ailuropoda melanoleuca, assembly GCF_002007445.2. Taxonomy (NCBI): domain Eukaryota; kingdom Metazoa; phylum Chordata; class Mammalia; order Carnivora; family Ursidae; genus Ailuropoda; species Ailuropoda melanoleuca. Next base: position 10,989,297 of record NC_048237.1, read on the forward strand.
TGACATCAATTCGCGCATGTAATGACCAGCAAATTTGCAAGCGCTTCTGTGGACATTGCCAGTTAATCCTTAGAGCAACCCAGTGAACTGTGTTTTATCTCTGTTTTCTATGAAAAAAACAAAAAACCCCAACACCAAACAAACAAAAACCCTTTGAGTCCTAGAGGTTAAGTATTGTGAACACTCTCACACAGCTGCGACGTGGCCCGCCTGCAGAGTGTGACCTTCCTCCTCTCCCAGGCGTGGGGTTCCCTCCAGGACCGCGCAGCTGCGCCCCCAAACAGAGCTCTGCATCTTCCTCAGAATGATACTCTCCTACACTATACTCCTTCTGCTCTGTCTTCATTTTTATAGTCGTTCAGTCTCACTCTTGGAGTCCCCTTCCATTCTACCTTTCTCGTCTCTAATAACCTGTTTATAGTGTGATTTCATGTGGAAAAAACTTACCTTCTGTTTCCATCCCCTTGAACTAAATTATTATCTCATGCCTAACTTGTTGCAGTCTCCTGTTTAGTCTTCTTATCTCCTATCTCCTTGAATTTAAGTTAAATTCTAGAGTCCTGCTGTATACAAAGACCATGAAAGGGAATGCAAAAATCTTTTTTGGGCTACCCTCTAGTTATCAGATTAAAATCTTGTTTCTAACATAGTTCCTTGCTCAAAGTCCTCAATGGTTTAATCTTACTGTATGGGGTCTATAGTTTTACCTTAGTATTCAAGATCTAATTTGCCTCCCCACCTCCCCAGCGAAGATACCTCCCAATGGAACTGTCTGCTCCTATCTATGAACTATGTCCACTTAATCTTGTTACGTACAACACACCCTGACTCTGTGCTTTACCTTTATTCACAGTGGCTTCTCTCTCTTCAATTCAACCTATTTATTGGGTACCTTCTACAACCAGGAAGTAATACATGGGATAGGTAGCGAACTAAGACTGTTTCTGTCCTGAAAGTTAGAGAGTGTTAGAGACAGATAGTAAACAGCAAAAGTTACAAACCAAACACACCACATTATCTATTCAGTGGTGGTCAGTGCTGTGGCACAAAAATGCAGAAGGTTAAGAAGGAATTAGGAGTGCTTGGTGTAGGTGGGTCTATTATGGTTTCAAGTAGGTGTAAACCCATTTAAAAAGATACTTGAGTGAAGACTCCTAGGAAGTGAGGGAGTTAGGCCTCCAGATAGCCCTGGGGAAGATACTCCAGGCAGAGTGAGCACCTGCCATAAAGGCGCTGAAGAGCTTTTGTTGCTTTTGAGGAATGGGGGGAGGCTGGTGGGTCAGAAAGAGCAAGGACTGCAGCTGGAGGCAGGTGAGAGAGGGTGTGGGGGGCCAGCACACAGGACTCTGGCAGGCGAGGTAAGGCCCTTGGCCTTTACTCCACCTGAAATGGCTTCTTGGGAGGATTTTTGTCTTAAAGAGTAACGGGATCTGACTGAAGTTTTAGAATTCGTCTGGCTGCTAGCTGAGTCCATGTGTCAGGGGGCCGTGGGTGGAACCAGGGAGACTATTATGGTCATCAAAGTGGTTGACGTGCAGGGTGTGGAAGTGGAGGTGGTGAGTGGAATTTGAATTCTGATGTATTCTGAAGGAAAAGCCAGCAGGATTTGCTGATGGAGTTTATTGAGAGGGGATATAAAAGAGAGAAAGAAGTCAATATTGAATCTGAGATTCAATTCTAATGCATCATTTACTCAGTATCACACATGCGGTGGCATTCAATCGTATGTATGCAAATAAATACCTTTTAGGAACTCTTAAATTGAAAGCGGAGGCAGGTCATAAACTTATAAGAGGATGCAAGACTACGTGTCTGTCTATGGATGGATATCTTAATAAGATTGCAGGTTCCTTTAAGATATTGATTCATTTATCAATCCACAAACCTTTCTAAGGTACTTATTAAAAGCCAGTGGTCTTCTTACCTTGTCAGTAGGTGCCAAATGGAATTAGGGGCAGCTCCAGTGCAGTGGACAAGAACACAGGCTCTAATGGAGACTGAGGGATTCAGATCCTACTTGAGTCATTTATTTGCTGGGTGATCTTGAACAAGTTATGTAAGTTCTCTGTTTTCTGTTTTTCTGATCTGTGCATTGGTAATAATCTCTCTCCAAGGGTTTACTACAGGAGTAAATGAACGAATACATATAGAGTACTTACAACAATGCCTGGTAAATACTAAGTGTTCAGATACTGTTCATCATTACTAAGTAAGTGTTCAGGAAACATTAGTTAAAAGAGGATTAACATTTGGAGTGAATTTCCTTCCTTATACCCCGTGGTCAAAACCTGCCAAGTTGCATGGGTAATAAATGTGAATGATAAGGTCTCATAGCAGGCCTTGCTTTCTAGCTGATGGTTAAAAATAACAGGAGAGAATTGCATTATGATCAGTCTGATACCTGCTTCTCTTTAGAGGTGGACATGGAGGCTGGTCAGCGTCCCCTCTGGGTACATTTGATTGACAGACCAGCAAACAGTATTTAAATACCTAACACATAAAAAGATCAATATTTTCTTATTATTTTGTAGCTTAAAATGTTGAATGTGTATTAAAATGAGAAAAATAATTTTCAGGATAGATATGACTTTCCTAGTACATAAAAGCAAGGAGATCACATCAAGAAGGGGATATTATTTTTTTGCCCCAATACAGGAAATTACTATTTTTCCCTCCATGTTTATATTTTGATACCTAATATCTCCTTTTCTTTTTTCTCTTTTTATTTCTCATGTTGTGGTCTTCTTTTCATCCCTCGTATTATCAGCAACTAATTGGGCCTGAAAATGCAGGAAGCAGCAGTGTGATGCTGCTGTGGAACTCGTGCAGATGTCTTCAGTGTCAGAGGTGGTTTGAAGAGCAGCTTAATTCTGCTTTCGTGGTGCCTGGTACTTCAGCGAGGCACTCGGGTTCTGTTTGAGCTTGGTATTTCTGATCCCATTCTATACATTCTAGGTGGCACTGTAGACAGTGGCTGTCAATGAGTAACAGGTAAATATTGAACAGGGAAGCCCTTTTGATTAACTTTGTGGATCATTATTTGAAAGTAGCTTGCAGTCAGAACAGCTCCATCACTCATGATCATAGCACATGGCACGGGGGTCAGAGCATCAGGCTGTTGGTTGGAAAGCTGAGGTTGCATTCTTTGTTCTCTACCTGGTCCTGCATTCGTGCAGTGCTGGACTGGTTACAACTATCCAGTAAGCTAAATGGTGATGATTTAGCACAACAGGAATGAAGAATAGTTACGATGATAAAGTGCAAAGAATGGTCCAGACGGACTTTGCACTCTGTTGGTATGAATATATTAAAGCATATTTATCACTTTTTGAACTTAACTTGAACTTAAAAAAATTTTTTTATACAGATTGTTTCATGTGGAATTTAGACAGTTATGGCAGACTGAAAGTGAATTTTTGATCCTACTAGTTTGTGTTAAAAAGAAGTAATTTCATCATTGATCTACTTCTTGAAGTTTAGTTTATACTGTCTAATGGGCAAAACTGTCCCCATGACACATTTACTCAGAAGATTCTTCTATAATCGATTTTTGGTTAAGAGATTCTGGTCCAGCTGTTGAACCTCATGGTACATTAATGGTGTATCACCACTTCAAACAATGCTGTTATAATCTTGAGTATTTTGGAGCTCCTATCAAAGAATATTCATGGCACTTGGTAAGAAGACCTAGATAAGATTGAATAAAAATAGATAGCCACCTGGTCTCAAACATTTCTAGGTCAATACTAACATGGTCATTAAAAGATACAGATAGACCACAATGGGTTCGTTCATGTGTCCTCAGGAGAGACCTGATTTCAGTGGTCAAACAGGCCATTGTGAAATATTTTCATAAGGTTACCATTTTGTAGTAAATCTTTCTGTTGAGTCTCTTAAATCATGTCCAGCCATAGAAATATTCAGAAAACTGCAGTGATCAAGATCATTAAAATGACCAATAGCAGCAGTGCAAACCTGTCTCCTTCTTACCCTTATTCAAGAGCAATAGTCAAAAGGCAGGCATTTTATAAAACTTTTAAATGCATAATCCAACATTTTAAATTTGCTTCATTAAATGGATTAATGCCACTGTTACTTGCTGTTGAACATGTATGAACCAAAAAAGTGACAAAATCTATAAAAACGAAAAGATAGTTTAATTCTAAAAATCATTTGAATAAGGAGTACAATATAAAGTAGTTCTGCTAACTAGAACTGTAAAAGGATTCTGTCCCCTGAGGAAGGAGTTTTATGTTGGTGGCACTTTTAAAAATGTGTTTCAATTCTGCTCTTAAATCATGGAAAATATTAATATTCTCACTTTAATGTTCTAGACTAGTTGATGGGAACCTCTCTCCTCCCACCTCCCAACTTCTGGCTCAGAAAGGGAGAGAACTTAAAATTTCATTGAGAAGATAACCTCAATGAGGCAAGTAGTATTTGCAAAATAATGGGTTAGAAATCATGTATTGTATTTTTTTTTAAGATTTTATTTATTTATTCGACAGAGATAGAGACAGCCAGCGAGAGAGGGAACACAAGCAGGGGGAGTGGGAGAGGAAGAAGCAGGCTCATAGCAGAGGAGCCTGACGTGGGGCTCGATCCCACAACGCCAGGATCACGCCCTGAGCCGAAGGCAGACGCTTAACCGCCGTGCCACCCAGGCGCCCCAGAAATCATGTATTGTATTTTGAAATCTAAATATACCCATCATGTACATGCTAAATATGCAATAAGTTAAAAATTTAAATTAACAAATGTGAAATTTCTTTGCATTGGAAATGCACTGAATGCTTGCCTTGTTTCAAGAGCAGTAACAGGCCACTGGATTAGTCTCTTTCTCCAGGGGAACCAGGATCTAATTTGGGTTAGGTTGCAAGTGAACATGTGTTAGGTGGTCCTATCCTAACCCACACGACAAAACTAGAAAATAATTTGATAGAAATCTTTGTTTAGGACTGAAATAGCAGGGGATGCTGTGGGTCAAGGTAGAATAGGCAGGGCCATGTGGAAATGTGGGCGCGTGGCATGATTACCTAGCCGAGTCAGTACTTTCAGGCCTGTGGTTGCTTGAAATTATAGGCAGTGAATTCCACATTATGTCTTTCTCTTAGGCTTTCTCTTTATGGGGCAGGAAACTTGGCACACAGTATTCTTTTGTGTAGACTTGTGATCCATACTATGATTGATATTTTGGTTGTAAGAAAATATATAAAAAGAAATATATACATATAATAAAAATATATGCCTTTTAATTTCTACAACTTAAAAAGAGTTTTGTTTATACCCCAGTAGGGGACAGAATGAATTAGAGAGGATTACCTAAATGATGGTGATATCTTTACTAGCTTTTAATATTCCATTTTAGTTATTAGACAACTTGATAATGTTTGGGGAAAATGGAATATATGGGGCTAGGATGTGTTGGTTTTCAAAGTTACTTGGCTCCATCCAAGAATAAATACTCACTCTTCTTGTGAGAACCTGTAGCCGTTCCTTAATCTCAAGGAAGTTTCGGGCCAGCGGGGAAACTAAGATAGATAATAATTTACTGATTTGATAAATAATTACTGAATACCTACTAAGTGACAGGCATTGTTCTAGGCCCTAGAAATTCCTTGGTAAACAGGACATCGAAAGTTGCTCACAGCATGGAGTTTATATTCATTTGCGGAGGGCAGACAATATGCAGATGCTTATATAATATTAAAAAGTAGTGCTCTATAGTATGAAAGAAATTAAATCAGGGCAAGGAGATGGAGCATGATTAAGTGCTTTCATTACCAGAGAGGGCATGTTAAGTATCTTAAGAATGATGTAAGTATCCCAGTTCTCTGCAAGTACAGACAAGCAAGTCCATTTATGGCTGTAGAGAATTGGAGAACACTTGTTGGGGAAGATGGAACTTAAGCTGGCCTTTGATGGATGGGAATGGCCAAGCCATGTTTGTATATGACAGAGGATGGAAATAAGAGTTTCTATTAAGGGCTGACTAGAAATAAGGGGTAAGATTGATGGGATCTTGAAGAGAGAATTTTGGATTTGACATTTTATATGGTTTCAGTATATTGAAGAATACTGGAGTATGTGGGATGTTTCTACCTCTGTGTTTGCATGGAGTAGATAAGAAACAGAGGCCATCTGACAGGCTTTTAGGATAATTAAGAAATGAGAAGACTATATACATTTTCTATTTGCACAGGCTTGACTATTTCAAGGTTTATTTAAGGGCTATTATGGGAACATGGGGTTGGGTGGAGGGATCATGTGATGTCCTGATTCAAAAGTGTTTGGCAGACCGGAGAGTTTGAGAGTCGCTGTTGGAGGTCCAGCATGCTCACTGTGGTTTACACGATGACCTACATTCTTCGGCAGGATTCAGTCATTTAATACACATTAAAATGATAAGTATCGGTAGTGCACCAAGAAGAACTCATGAGATAGCAAACATTTGGGGGCATGAATAGATAACCAAAAATAGTTCCATAGACAAGTTAATTATTTTAAGAAATGACCTCCATTTAATTCTTACTTTACTATATAAGAAGCAAATACATGTTAACATTATAGCATAGGGGTGGGTAAGATAAACCAGGGATCAGCAAATCATGATCTTTTGCCCTGTTTGTTGGTAAACGTTATTGGTGAATCAAGATGCCAATCAAACCTGTCACAGGTGCATGCTCCGGGGCGGTGCTGGAATGACTCATTGTTTCTTGAACCTCAGTCCCTGCACGAGAACGGTGGTGTGTATGTGTTTGCTAATGGTACAACCGACTTGTGTGATTAGTATCTATGTTTTTGACTGCCACCATATTGAGGGGAGGTTTGACATTTTTCTGATCTGGTATGAACTTCAGAATTCACACTCTTATTGCTTCCTACCTCCATCTAGGTAAATAATTAGAGAAAAAGGAGAAAAATCCCATTTTAATCATAATTTCCTTAGAACTTATAAATGAAGTATTTTTTTGCCTCAATAGGTAGGCCCCTGTTGAGAGATGTTCCATGGTACAAGACAAGGGTTTTCACCTATTAAATCGTAAGACTACATTAATTATTGGAACACTAGAATTTCAGAGATAGCTCCATTTTTTTTTTTTTTAAATAGGACTTCTGACAATAGTTCTTGTGCACTGGTTTTTGTAAGAGTTCTGAGTTACCTATTTTAAGAATTTGTGCACTTACTACTGCAGATGATAGTTGATTCCTAGAAATATCTGGACTACCAGGATCTTCTGCATATTCAGATGACTTTTAAAGAACATCAGCTGGAGAAGGGAAGCTGACTATCATCAGCAACATGTTAAGCAGCTTAGCTCACATCCTTTTCAGACTTTTTATTCCTTCGTTTGGAAATTCTGTTTGTTTTTTTTTTTTTTTTAAATTTCATAGAGGTCTTCTTGACCTTCATTTTTAAGTTGTGTCTTCCACTTGCTGTCTTCTCTATTTTTGGACCTTAGCTCATGAAGCTGACCTCAACCCAGTGAAACCAGTGCTCAGTTCTGGTTGAACTGGCCGCAGTCTCTTGGTCCACCTGCCTGTCCTTGTCAGGGGCCAGGATATGTTTTATACCAGCTTGTTTTTAAACAGAAACAGAACTGCATCTTTAATGCTAAATATTGGCCACTGAGCTGGCAGAAAGGGGGAATTACTATAAGTTAATTTAACTTCTTCAAAATATTTGTTTAGGGAGGCAATGATTTAATGAATGTTAAGTTTACAATTCAGCAGATCTTTAATAAACTATTTGCAGAGTCCACAAGAATCTGTATTTTGTTTAACTTCTAACATTTTAAGATTTAGTTTATTTGGTTAATTGGTAGAATTGGATTGAGTTATGTTACACTCAGTTTTTCAGTCCTTCACAATTCTGTGTGTCTATTTCTGTAATAATAATTGGTCTTCAAAATCCCCAGCCAATGAAACAAGCACTTTGTAAGTAGTAAGCATTATACATTTTCTGTAATAATTTCTCATTAGACCTAAATATCATTAATTGAAAACAAAACCCCCTAATCTTGTCTAACACTACCTCTCCTGCAGTCCTCCCAAAAACCTAAAAGCAAGGGTCTTTGTCTTTTATCGTCAGGTAATTTATAATGAATAGAGAGGTTGGTAAGCAAGAATGAGACCTCACATCCCAAGAAAAGAACAGATTTGTAGGGTTGTATGGAGTACCGTATCGGAAATCTGCATTGGAAAGTAGAGAGCCTCTGTGCTGAAAAGCTACTTGGAGCCCTTGAGCTGGGGAATTTTGTTTTCCCATAGGTACTGTGTTACCAATTACATAAAGAAGAGTACAGACTTCATGTTAGTTGATAAATGGAGATTGGAATCATTTACTAGGTTATTTTATGGTATTTGTTAGCAATATTTACCTTCCTAAATTGATTCAGCATAATCCTTACTGCAGCTTTCCTTCATTTCTGGAAGACATATAGATAATGTGGTACTTTCATAAAGCCTTACATGGCACTGAAAAACTGATTTTCGCCTTAGCTCAACAGAGCAGCAAGATTATATTAACATAGACTTTGGAACATTTGAGTTCCCATAGGGTACAGAGTGTGGCTGATACGACACGACTTGCCTTCAACAGTTGTTTTAACAAGATATCCTTCATATACAATATACTGAGCTGAAAGGCATAACTGAGTAATGTTAGCAAGAAACACTGTTGGCAAAATTCTTGACTTTCATCTTTATCTGATTAATCCAAAGCAATGTTACTTACAAAAAAATTTTCAACTGAATATATAAGACAGATATTTTTATTTTTTTTTTAAATGTCTAGAACTTTACAAGAACTGTTTTTGGTGTGTGATTTTTTTTTTTTCCTCCCTATGAAAAGTTTTTTTATATATTCATTTCAAAGTACAACAAAAGATATCCAAGACTTTGGATGTCTGGTATAAAGAGGCTTGATGCTGTTTATTCATAAAATAGCCATTTATGAGCACCTACTATGTGTCAGGCAGTAGAGATACAACAGTGGATGAAGGAGGCAGGGGTGTGAACCCTTGCAGTGTTAAATCCATGAAGACAATAAGCAAACAGGCCAATTACAGAATATATAAGGGGATAAGTGCTATAGAGATGACAATAAATGGAACATGGGTTCAGGAGTCCCAGAGATGGGGGTGGAGTTTGTGATTTTAAATGGGGTGGCCAGGAGAGGCCTCACTGTGAAGGTGACAAATGAGCAAAATTTGGAAGGAGAGGCTGGAGCAAGCTGTGTGTATACTGTTGATTGACCATTTGGCAATGTATTAGTCCTGGTCAGCTGACTGTATTGCTGATGCTCGTTTTCTCCAGGGATGCTCATATGGCCTCTATTTAAATGTTCTCTCTGATGCCTTACATTCTATTTTATTTTGTTCTACTTTTTAAGAGGAAAAAATGTATTTCACAGAGCATTGAGCTCATTGGATAAAAGGTGCTGTGATTTTTTTTTTTTTTTGAAGAAAGCATAAACCAGGCTTCCATAAATATCCCAAATTGTACCTTATCAAATTGTTTTTTATAAATGTTTAAAAGTGTAAAGGCGTTTCTACTCTAAAAATGGTATTTTTACTAATCTACTAATTAACACTTTCTTCTGCTTAGCACTTTCAAGACCTCATTTAATTACAGTTTCTAGTACTTATATAGTGTTTTAAAGTGAGCCAGTGTTGGTTTGCTCAAAAACATTGCAGTGAGTTTTTTACCCCTTTGGCTTCTGTTTATATAAAATATATCAATTATTCTCACTGCCAGAATCCTCATTGAAAATACATGTAGTTCTGTTACTTGGATGATGAAACTGTGACTAATCGGGGAAATATTAGATGTACGTTTGCTTTGCCATCCCAAGGATAGAGCTAATTGAGTACTTTTTCCTTAGTAATGTGCGCGTAGTTCTGATTTGGCTCTGGGCTTAGAAATAAAATGAAGGAAGCACCAATTTTGTTTATTCTGAGTTTGGAGACTGCATTCGAATTGGTTCCCAAAATATTGAGATGGTTTCTCCTCTGGAGAAGTACCTGCCTTGCTATCTGTGGTAATTGTTAATCAATTTAGAGTCATTTGGTAAAGTGCACACTAGTGTCCTACCAAAAAATAAAACCATGTGAATGATTTCCAAACACAAGAGAAAATCAGATGAAGAGCAGAAGTTAGATTTTTATCAGAAGTTTTCTCTTTAAATGAGTCAACCTTACAGGAACACAATGGATGTAATAATATGAAGTCTATATTTAAGGTGGGGTAGAAGAAATTCTTGTGGAGTGGACTCTCATTTCCCAGCATTGTTTCCTTCCTGGTAGAAGTCACACAGAAATAGGGAGAAAGAATTTCTTGTTGACACGAATGTGCAGTGTCCTATTTCTTAGGCTTCTTAAATCTGTAAAATTTGGGGAAATTATTTTAGAATAAGGATTTCTTAGAGTTAAATAGATTTAATATCGGAAAATAATTGGGAATTACCTAAACCAATATTTCTAATGAACTATAGGAGACCTCTGGCATTACCTTCCCAAATGTGAATGTATAACAGCTATTTTCCTGCTAATGCCTGCCTTCTCTGTGGCTTTCAAGCCCCAATTTGCCTGTGCTAGTAATTATGCGTGCACATTCAGACACATAGTACTTGGAGACCATTTAGATTACTTTCTTCACCCATTGTGGGGTTATTTACAGTACTGTTCTTCACTGAAGGGAGAAATAACTATTTATACGGAAAATACTTTCCACTGATTACCATGTTTTTCTCCCTCCAAAGTAGAACTGTCTCTCTTATGTATACCTGACGTGTACCGAAATTTTCAAGGTTCGCTACCTGGAATCCTCGAACTGTGATTTTTCTTGCATGGAATTCTTCCTGTGTGCAGAGTACGATGGGGCAATAAAGACTTATAAAGTTTTGAAAGTGTTTCTCCTCTACCAGAAAGCTACATACAGTGTTTCTGGGGAGACAAGGCATGGGATCAGCGTTTTTGTCTGGGCACATAGTTCAGCCTGATGCTTTCTTAGATGTATGAAGAAAGACCCAGATATTTCGGTAACTATCTATATTTGAGAAATAAGTGGTAGCAATTAAGGGAACAGGTAGGCAATTAAGTGCCACAGTGAGCCTTACCACCAATCAGAGCCGTGATGTTCAGAGGAGAGTGAAAACTGGGAAAGTTGGAGAAAGTCTTGATGAGGGGAAAAGAAGAAAGAAACTTGAGTTCACCTCAGAGGCTTTGGGGGTGGCAGTAAACAGTTGAGAGAGTTTCATGGACAAAAACTTTGAGGCAAAACTGGGTATAGCCTGGTTGTGATCTGAGTAGACAGGAGGAAGCAATGGGAAGTGATTGCCCAAGGACTGAGTGACACCACAGGAGAAGCCCCTAAGATCTGAAAGGCAAGATGGGAAGTAGGGAACCCATCAGGAGGCTGTAGAAATCTTGAGAAGTTTGCTTTTCTTTGTTCCACTTTACTGTGGTTCTTTGCCAGGAACACTTTTAAAAAGGAAGGGTTTTCTTTTCCACCTGCCTTTGTTCTCTGAATACTCTTTCCCTGTGTTTTTCACAGGCTGGTAATAGGTGTTACTTGAAAAATGGGTGGTCGTTTGGTAAACACTGCCTTAAACAAAGCTAGTGGATCTATTTTATTAGTAATGTACATAGCTAATGAGCTGATATGCTCCGTGTGGAATTACTAGAGGGGGAACCATGCCATGTACCATTTCCCCATAGATGGCTTTTGTCATAAAGCATTGCCATCTACAGGACTAGTGTTCCTTAGAACACACTCCTCAATTGGATGAGAAATCACTGCTATCATTTTAGAAATTTTAAAATAAATATAGACCTGTAGGATTTGAAATATCTACCCAGTTTGAGAGGAAAAGAGGCCAACTGTTTTCCAGCTTATTCTCAAGTACCGAAGTGTGTGTGAGTTGATCAGCTGTCAAACAGAAGGAGCTGTTCCAACTCTAATTTTAACCTACCACCTTGCATGGCTGTAGGAGTGGTTCCCACATACTGCAAAGAGATTATTTTGTATAAATAGAGACTTTTCCTACTTTATCAAGTGAGAGAGCTTCATTATTAAGCCCCCCGCCCCCATGCTGGGAGCCCATTTGCATGGCTTCTGTATGCTGAAGATGATCTTCCCAAACTTTCAGATCCCCTGGTTAACCCTTTTGCCTCCATAGTTTAAATCCTCCAGAGGATGGAGGATTGTTGCTGTCCAGCATCAACGGAATTTCTGATGCAACCCTACTGTCCCCTTCTTTATTCACCAGCACTGGACAGCTCTGAGCTGGTTTTGCCGCCAAAGGGAACCACCTCTTCGTAGCTCTGGATGTCCGTGAATCAGTTTGTATTGAACCACTTTGTATGACAATCCTTGGGGTATACTTGTATATTTTGGGTTATTTTGGTGCTAGCAAAGTGGAAAGCTCTGGAGGGCAAACGTACATTGTTACCTTAGGCTGATTTATAGGACTTTTTCCTGGAAGGCTGAACTTGCAATGATTTCTCTTTAAAAATTTATTAAAAGATCAATTGTCCCCAATGAGTGGTCATGCCAGTGAGAAATAAGCACTGTTAAAGCATCCATGGAAAGGAGAATTGTGTTATAAATACAGTGGATAGTGAAAATGTACAAATGCTTGGATCTGTTGTATTGTGTGAAATAATTATGTTGATGGGAAAATCTTGATCTGTATGCTGCAAACTAATGGAAGACCAAGTTTATAACTGACTTAGAGAAGGGGTAACCTACCAGAGGGGAAGGCCCATCAGGCTGGAGTGGGTTTTAAGAAAGGAAAAGCTACTGTGATACTAGAAGGCCATTTAGACTTTTTTTTTTCCCCCCCGAAAACTTAGGGTTTTTTTTTTTTTTTAAGCCTCTGTGAAAAAATGCTTTAAAAAAATTTGCAGATCCTGTCTAGTTTATTTATTTCACTATCGTATATTCTACCACTTGTCTTTCATTCTGTTGATTTGATATTTCTCTTGTAAATTTGCTGTGAAACTTAGAAGACTGAAAATAAGTTCTATTTGTCAAAATTTCTGCACTTAGCACTAGACTTCAAACAAGCGCTTGCAGAAGAGATGACTTCTTGGGATAAGCAGTGTAAAGCAGTGGTTCGAAAGGTGAGCTTTGGGGCTGAGCCAGGTTTAAAATCTCAGCTCTGCCCTTCCTTGCCTTTCTGCCTTGGGGCTTGTTGCTGAGCTTTTCTCAGCCTGTGTTCTCCTTGGTATAAACCCAGGTAACAGTTTTTACCTTACAGAGTGTTTTGAGGTTTAAATGCCCTGGTGGATGTAAGTGTTGAAACACTTAGCAGAGTAAATGGCATTTAATGCTGTGAATAATAACAGCTACAATTTACCAAGTAACTTGGCTTTCACTTCTCTGTAGCAGAGAGAAAGATGAATTCTTTATGCAGTTATCAGGGTGGAGGTAATAAAATGTAGCCCTTAGAATTAGGTGCCCACATCCCTGAAGATCCAAGCGGACCTTAGGAGAAGTGGTCACTATTTTGGCAGCTAAGGAAGTGTCAACCCAGATAAGGAGAGAGTTGTATTTTTGAACTGTGGACAAGAGGAATCTTCAGTTCCTAATTCTCTGCCTCTCCCCATAGGCTTAATATGCCATAAATTTACTTCCCTATAGAAATGTTGCCTCGGAAGGAGCGGATAATGCAGCTCTCTTTTACTTCCGAAGGAAATAGTACAGGAAGAAAGGGGTGTAGGTGGTACTATGAATGCTACTATGCATGCTAGCTATAGGAAAGTACTAGATCAAGGGTTTGGTAAATTTAAACAGTATATTCTATATTTTCCTTCAAAATCATAACATTTTTTGGTCTAGTAGTCATCTTCTCCTTGAGAGAAAATCACCACGTCTGGGATAGAGGAAGCTTGCAGAGATCTGGCGGATCTTCAGTTTTACTCTCTAGTCAATGCATTTCTGAGCACAGAGTCCCGGCAGGCTCCTCAATGGGAAGAGGCCCTGTGAGGACCACAGGGATTCTGTCTCCTCTCTCTACCTGTAGCAACTGAGCAAGGAGTCCATACTCTCCTGGAAAAACCACTGTAAGTCCTTAAGAACTGGGGTTAATGCTCTCATTCCCTTGAGGTGATACAGTCACATCAACAAAAACAAAAAATTACGGGCGCCTGGGTGGCTCGGTCGTTAAGCGTCTGCCTTCGGCTCGGGGCGTGATCCCGGCATTGTGGGATCGAGTCCCACATCGGGCTCCTCCGCTGGGAGCCTGCTTCTTCCTCTCCCACTCCCCTGGCTGTGTTCCCTCTCTCGCTGGCTGTCTCTCTGTCACATAAATAAATAAAGTCTTTAAAAAAAAATTGTATTCATTTCCGAATACATTGGAAATTGACCTCTATTGAATTGGTTTTAAGCAGTTTTAATGCCATCAGTGCCACCATCAGCTTTGAGTCCTATCACTAATGTTAGACAAATTCATAGTGCCCTTCCCTGAGACCACCTCAGAATTTTCTCTACCTTATACATTTGGATTTGTATTAAGTACAGATTGGGGGACCAAGTGTGTAGATTTCCTGGCTTAATAAGAATTTCCCTGAGGTCAGTACAAAAGAAAGCATGCATATGAGTAGGGGTACCATTTTCCCCCAATAGTTAAACGGTTAATGTAATACAGGAAGACCTCAGTCTAGNACGGAATGATTCATCCATAGTGGCCCCAGTGGGCTAGTCGTGTGATTAAACCAAAAGGTTTGCAGATCTTTAGTGTACACACCGTCCCCTTTTTTTCCTAGCAGATTTATGCCACAGAAATCGAACTATTAAAATAGTAAGTATGANGGAATGGGTTGTATTTTGAGTTAAGAAGTTAGGATTAGGAATCCTAAAAGAATGTTTTTTGTTTGTTTGTTTGTTTGTTTTGTTTTTANGGAATGGGTTGTATTTTGAGTTAAGAAGTTAGGATTAGGAATCCTAAAAGAATGTTTTTTGTTTGTTTGTTTTGTTTTTGAAGTGTTTATATGTGGAGGGGAGGTTAGCCTATAAGAAAATTATAAGAAAAAATTATAGATACTCCCTACTCTAAGGCCTTTGGCAAGGAAGTTATGAGATCCTCTGTCTACGTCCATGAAATATGCAAGAAGAGAGGTAGACAGGAAAGAGGGGAGGCCCTGGAGTGTAGACCTGGGACACAGTCTTACGGTAGTGAAGTGGATGGTGGAAATGAAGAAGGGTATCAAATACCTTGGAAACCATCTGTTCTCACGTAAGATTGTATCTAGTGAACAGATAGTACTGGAGAGCCTAGTGTTGATTTCTTGGGAAATCCCTATCACTACAGTGATGAGAAAGCTCAGCAGTGATCTTGATGGTGACGGCTTTGGCATAAACCAGGATGTTTCAGTAGTGAAGTTAAAGGTTGTCTCATCCAGAAGGGTCTTGTAGTTATTCTTTACTTTTTAAATAACATTTGAAAAGGGTGAAGTACATGAATATGAAAGCAATCGTTTGCTGCCTTTTCTCTTACCTGCTTCTTCGGTACCAAGTCCTATGAGATTTATCTATTGCAGGATAATTTGTGTATTCTAATTCTTCTCAATAATGAGGAAGGAGGGTGAGAAAACATCATTTGAAAGTGAAATCCTATACAGACAAGGGTGCTTCTGGTTATTAAAATGATTTCTTTGTGTGTAGTCCTTAATCTGTTAGTTTTAAAAAGAAGTAACTAAATTGTACTGCCCTGGAAGAGGCTATGAGGAGAAAAAGGAGTAATTCTTTATTCATAATTAGCTAATGCTGTAAAGCCGCCTCACCCCAGCGGTGTGCTGGACTCAGCCAGAAGGGAAGGATTCATTGGTCATCTTAGGAAATTCACTGGAATGCTTGATTTCCCACCCCCTCCCCATTTACGTGGGAAAATCTCTTCTCCTTCCCCACGGAATGATTCATCCATAGTGGCCCCAGTGGGCTAGTCGTGTGATTAAACCAAAAGGTTTGCAGATCTTTAGTGTACACACCGTCCCCTTTTTTTCCTAGCAGATTTATGCCACAGAAATCGAACTATTAAAATAGTAAGTATGAAATTTTTCTTATGAAAAGACATTTTATGTTGATATTGTTTCATTTTTTAATATAGTAAGATACAACAACCAACAGTGGTGTATGAACAGACATTTTGAACTGAATTCATTATCTTTTATTTTAGATTTATGTTGAAGTATTATTACTATTGAAAGTATTATAGTTACTTTCATATGAGTTAAAACTTAGCTGTAACAATTCATTGACTAAATATTATGATGGTAGTCAACTTTAGTTGGAAGTGTTAATTATTCACCTCGTAATGGACTCATAAAAAAGATTTACCAACAGTCTCCTAGGAGTAGAAGGCATATTGTCTCTTGGCATATTTTACAAACAAGCTTTTTCTACACTCCCAGGGCAAGGTTATTACACTTTCTCTTCTGTGACACTCAGAAAGGCTGTAGAGAATCACATAGGATTGGATTTGTCATATGTTAAGAAATGATGTATATTTTTCTTTGACTTAATGGTCATTGGAGGCTTCACTTAATTGGCTTTATGGGTTAAAGAACATCTTGATCAAGCAATTACAAAGAAATAATATTTTCATGTGTATATGTACAATAAAATGCATACATGCTATGCTTTGATTTAATGGTAATTTTTTTACATTCTTCCAATAACTTTTTTTTTTTTTAAAGATTTTATTTATATATTTGACAGAGTTAGAGATAGCCAGCGAGAGAGGGAACACAAGCAGGGGGAGTGGGAGAGGAAGAAGCAGGCTCATAGTGGAGGAGCCTGA
>NC_048237.1:11007037-11008731 GCF_002007445.2 Ailuropoda melanoleuca
GCAAGAAGAGAGGTAGACAGGAAAGAGGGGAGGCCCTGGAGTGTAGACCTGGGACACAGTCTTACGGTAGTGAAGTGGATGGTGGAAATGAAGAAGGGTATCAAATACCTTGGAAACCATCTGTTCTCACGTAAGATTGTATCTAGTGAACAGATAGTACTGGAGAGCCTAGTGTTGATTTCTTGGGAAATCCCTATCACTACAGTGATGAGAAAGCTCAGCAGTGATCTTGATGGTGACGGCTTTGGCATAAACCAGGATGTTTCAGTAGTGAAGTTAAAGGTTGTCTCATCCAGAAGGGTCTTGTAGTTATTCTTTACTTTTTAAATAACATTTGAAAAGGGTGAAGTACATGAATATGAAAGCAATCGTTTGCTGCCTTTTCTCTTACCTGCTTCTTCGGTACCAAGTCCTATGAGATTTATCTATTGCAGGATAATTTGTGTATTCTAATTCTTCTCAATAATGAGGAAGGAGGGTGAGAAAACATCATTTGAAAGTGAAATCCTATACAGACAAGGGTGCTTCTGGTTATTAAAATGATTTCTTTGTGTGTAGTCCTTAATCTGTTAGTTTTAAAAAGAAGTAACTAAATTGTACTGCCCTGGAAGAGGCTATGAGGAGAAAAAGGAGTAATTCTTTATTCATAATTAGCTAATGCTGTAAAGCCGCCTCACCCCAGCGGTGTGCTGGACTCAGCCAGAAGGGAAGGATTCATTGGTCATCTTAGGAAATTCACTGGAATGCTTGATTTCCCACCCCCTCCCCATTTACATGGGAAAATCTCTTCTCCTTCCCCACGGAATGATTCATCCATAGTGGCCCCAGTGGGCTAGTCGTGTGATTAAACCAAAAGGTTTGCAGATCTTTAGTGTACACACCGTCCCCTTTTTTTCCTAGCAGATTTATGCCACAGAAATCGAACTATTAAAATAGTAAGTATGAAATTTTTCTTATGAAAAGACATTTTATGTTGATATTGTTTCATTTTTTAATATAGTAAGATACAACAACCAACAGTGGTGTATGAACAGACATTTTGAACTGAATTCATTATCTTTTATTTTAGATTTATGTTGAAGTATTATTACTATTGAAAGTATTATAGTTACTTTCATATGAGTTAAAACTTAGCTGTAACAATTCATTGACTAAATATTATGATGGTAGTCAACTTTCAGTTGGAAGTGTTAATTATTCACCTCATAATGCACTCATAAAAAAGATTTACCAACAGTCTCCTAGGAGTAGAAGGCATATTGTCTCTTGGCATATTTTACAAACAAGCTTTTTCTACACTCCCAGGGCAAGGTTATTACACTTTCTCTTCTGTGACACTCAGAAAGGCTGTAGAGAATCACATAGGATTGGATTTGTCATATGTTAAAAAATGATGTATATTTTTCTTTGACTTAATGGTCATTGGAGGCTTCACTTAATTGGCTTTATGGGTTAAAGAACATCTTGATCAAGCAATTACAAAGAAATAATATTTTCATGTGTATATGTACAATAAAATGCATACATGCTATGCTTTGATTTAATGGTAATTTTTTTACATTCTTCCAATAACTTTTTTTTTTTTTAAAGATTTTATTTATATATTTGACAGAGTTAGAGATAGCCAGCGAGAGAGGGAACACAAGCAGGGGGAGTGGGAGAGGAAGAAGCAGGCTCATAGTGGAGGAGCCTGA
>NC_048237.1:11012649-11018525 GCF_002007445.2 Ailuropoda melanoleuca
GCAAGAAGAGAGGTAGACAGGAAAGAGGGGAGGCCCTGGAGTGTAGACCTGGGACACAGTCTTACGGTAGTGAAGTGGATGGTGGAAATGAAGAAGGGTATCAAATACCTTGGAAACCATCTGTTCTCACGTAAGATTGTATCTAGTGAACAGATAGTACTGGAGAGCCTAGTGTTGATTTCTTGGGAAATCCCTATCACTACAGTGATGAGAAAGCTCAGCAGTGATCTTGATGGTGACGGCTTTGGCATAAACCAGGATGTTTCAGTAGTGAAGTTAAAGGTTGTCTCATCCAGAAGGGTCTTGTAGTTATTCTTTACTTTTTAAATAACATTTGAAAAGGGTGAAGTACATGAATATGAAAGCAATCGTTTGCTGCCTTTTCTCTTACCTGCTTCTTCGGTACCAAGTCCTATGAGATTTATCTATTGCAGGATAATTTGTGTATTCTAATTCTTCTCAATAATGAGGAAGGAGGGTGAGAAAACATCATTTGAAAGTGAAATCCTATACAGACAAGGGTGCTTCTGGTTATTAAAATGATTTCTTTGTGTGTAGTCCTTAATCTGTTAGTTTTAAAAAGAAGTAACTAAATTGTACTGCCCTGGAAGAGGCTATGAGGAGAAAAAGGAGTAATTCTTTATTCATAATTAGCTAATGCTGTAAAGCCGCCTCACCCCAGCGGTGTGCTGGACTCAGCCAGAAGGGAAGGATTCATTGGTCATCTTAGGAAATTCACTGGAATGCTTGATTTCCCACCCCCTCCCCATTTACGTGGGAAAATCTCTTCTCCTTCCCCACGGAATGATTCATCCATAGTGGCCCCAGTGGGCTAGTCGTGTGATTAAACCAAAAGGTTTGCAGATCTTTAGTGTACACACCGTCCCCTTTTTTTCCTAGCAGATTTATGCCACAGAAATCGAACTATTAAAATAGTAAGTATGAAATTTTTCTTATGAAAAGACATTTTATGTTGATATTGTTTCATTTTTTAATATAGTAAGATACAACAACCAACAGTGGTGTATGAACAGACATTTTGAACTGAATTCATTATCTTTTATTTTAGATTTATGTTGAAGTATTATTACTATTGAAAGTATTATAGTTACTTTCATATGAGTTAAAACTTAGCTGTAACAATTCATTGACTAAATATTATGATGGTAGTCAACTTTAGTTGGAAGTGTTAATTATTCACCTCGTAATGGACTCATAAAAAAGATTTACCAACAGTCTCCTAGGAGTAGAAGGCATATTGTCTCTTGGCATATTTTACAAACAAGCTTTTTCTACACTCCCAGGGCAAGGTTATTACACTTTCTCTTCTGTGACACTCAGAAAGGCTGTAGAGAATCACATAGGATTGGATTTGTCATATGTTAAGAAATGATGTATATTTTTCTTTGACTTAATGGTCATTGGAGGCTTCACTTAATTGGCTTTATGGGTTAAAGAACATCTTGATCAAGCAATTACAAAGAAATATTTTCATGTGTATATGTACAATAAAATGCATACATGCTATGCTTTGATTTAATGGTAATTTTTTTACATTCTTCCAATAACTTTTTTTTTTTTTAAAGATTTTATTTATATATTTGACAGAGTTAGAGATAGCCAGCGAGAGAGGGAACACAAGCAGGGGGAGTGGGAGAGGAAGAAGCAGGCTCATAGTGGAGGAGCCTGATGTGGGGCTCGATCCCATAACCCCGGGATCACGCCCTGAGCCAAAGGCAGATGCTCAACTGCTGTGCCACCCAGGCGCCCCTCTTCCAATAACTTTTAACAAGTAAAGTTTTTAAAAAGGTTTTATATGTAGTTTTTTTTTTTTTTTTTTTGAGGATAGCATTACAAGGGAAAAAAAGTAGGTTTTGGACTTCTAATCTGTTATCTCAGATAGTATTTTGAATTTCTAATCCAGAGACAGGGATAGGGCCAGGGTCTCCATTTGACTTGTCCCTAAAGTATCCTCCAGCAGTCAGATCTAGGCACGTGGTAGCGACAGAGCCAAGTATTTTCAGTTTTAAAATTTCCATTGCAGTATGCTAGCTTTTTCTGTTGTTGACTCTAAAACTTAACATTTTTTTGGGGGGGTTTCATTATTTAGATGATGCTTCCTGTTTGCTCAGTATATCCTTCTAAAATGGTTTTTAACTTAGTGATATCAGACAGTCACTGTAATGCTCCTTAATTTTTTTTAAACATTCTTGTCTCCTTTTATTATCTTTTAAGATTCCTAACATGGGAGGTTATTTTTTTCTAAAATGTTTTTTTTCTAATGATTTTTTTAAAAAAGTAACCTATTACCTGATTCAAAGTTTTTATTTGTCTCTGCTCCACTTAACTGGTCCAATTTACTTTTCTAACTTTTAAGCCTACTGTTTACTTTGATTACAACTCCTGTCCTGTTGGGTCTCAAGTTCTCTGTTTTTCCATGTGGTCTAGATAATTACCTTATTTTCTATTTTTCTTTCATTAGTGACTACTCCATGTTTGTTTTGTGTTTTTGGCATAACTACCATCTTTTTATCTGTCAATTAAATCTGTAATTCCTATTTTGCTTTGTTTAGGATGGTCAGTCTACATATTGTCTCCAGTTGTGATGCCGCCATCTTGTTTCTCTGGATCCTAAATGACATAAACTAGTCTCACTATTATGAAGCAGATGCTGCTTTTCTTTTTCCACAGAATATGGATGTTTCTAGGCCTTTGGGTCTTGCTGTGTCTAGACCATCTCACAAGCAAAACTAGGACAATAGAGTCTGGCTTAGTTTCTGTAGGACCAGTACATAAATGGATTTGGGTTACTCCTAATGACTAATGTCACTGCATTTTCCTATTACTGTTACTATGATGGCTTAAGATCAGTGTTTGGGAATTCCTATGGGACTTAATATTGCAGAAAGGCTAACAATAGACTTAGGATGCTTGTTGTTGAGTTAGGGTTTTCACTAAGGATTTCAGTTGTAAAGGAAAAAAGGGCAGAAATTAACATATCAGTAATAAACAAAAACAAATGTCAAGTGTAATGCCTTAAAATCAAAAACATAGATTTATACATCCTTTTGCCACTTTATACCAAGTATTCTGTATTCTGATCTAAAATGAATTCCTACATTTGACCTTGGATGATTTCTTGTCATTTTGTTTCAACCCTTTTTAATGAAATACAACCTACCCATCTTCTCTATCATATTGTGTAACCTCTCCTTTTGATATGACCTAGTGGTTAGAGTCATTGATTCATCTGGGATCATTCCAAGGGTCAGGGAAATTGCAGGGGAGGTCTGTCACTTTTTTATTTGCTAAGCTCCCACGCATTGCTTAAGATTCTAGCATTACCTAGAAATAGAGCCCAAGGGATGGGGCCAGGGCTTTAATTTGAGTTGTCTAACCATAGTCAAACTGCAGTTAGAGCTAGGTCCAGGCTTGGGACAAAGTAAAGTATTGTCAATTTCAGTAAGAGTGGCAAAAACATTACACATGCCATTGGAAACTTGGATAGAGTGGTTACAACTGTAATCCCTCCCATAAAATATATATTTTTAGTATAGATAAAATATAATTTTAATAAAATATTTTAATAGGTATTAAAATTANATATATATTTTTAGTATAGATAAAATATAATTTTAATAAAGTATTTTAATAGGTATTAAAATTAGAGTTCAAGCCCAGTGTTTCTCCCAGAATAAATTAAGCCAAATTTAACTTACTGTATGTTAATTTGATACCAGATATTTGTTTTCTGCTAACGTAACTTAATCACAAGGGAACAAAATAAGCTAATGGCTTCTTTGCAAATGATCAGATTAATGCTATGAAGTAGTACGTACATCACCTCACTGCCATGCAAAGCTTTAAATCGATTTTTGTTTATTTAAATGATTGAGCGTTCGTATTCGGCTCTTTGAAAGTCGGCATCGTTTCTGATGATAAACATCAGAAAATTTTCTGTAAGACATTTAGAAGAAAGCAGGACTATATTCTCATAATTGTCGGGGGAATGAGAACTTTGTGCAAGTATTGAACCCTTGCACCTGCTTAAACGTGCTCAAGCAGAGGACTTAGAGCATCTCGCTGAACAGGAAGGAAAATCCCGGGAGTTTAAAATGTCATTCTAATGAAAGCTCAGCATATCAACACAGATGAGTTTTCTTGACAGTAGAAGTATATTTGAATCCCTAATCTACTCACAAGCCCAAGTAAAGAATGTGTGTGTATTCAAAGTTGTCTTCATACCTCAGTGAAGCTTATGAGGATGTTAGTAGGTGGCTCACCCCTATGAAACCTACTGTGTTTAATAGCAATGAGTATCTCCAAAAGTCGGGGTGGTTTAGGAGATGGCTATCAATAACGATAATTGTTATAAAAAGAGGATCTGACCTGGAGATGAGCAATATACTTTAAGTTTAGCAAATGACTATAGTTTATAAAGCTAGTCCACCTCCATTAGAAGCACACTTTTTGAGGAAAAATTTTTATTTTCTTCCTGCAGTTACAACTAAGTTTAAAAATTAATCTCTCACTTCATATCACCAACTAGTTACACATAATGACCAGAAGGTAGGAATTCAAAAAGATGCATTCAATTTCCAATCTAGTCATTTTATGATCTTTAAAAATTTTGTTTTATATATGGTAAACCAGTATTTTAACAATGAAGAGCTCCAATTCAAAAATCCCTGGTCTTGCCTCTATAGTACTGGCCACATACTTTATCTTACTATTCCTTTATCATACAATTGAATAACAGATGAAATTCTTACCCAGAAATGAAATTAGGAATGGACAAACATGTTGTGAACACTGTTAGGTATTTGAAAGCCTCCCGAACTGCTTTTTCCTTAAATTTTGGTTCTTCCACGCTCCCTCATAAGTATCTTGTTTTTTTTTTTTTTTTAAAGATTTTATTTATTCGACAGAGATAGAGACAGCCAGCGAGAGAGGGAACACAAGCAGGGGGAGTGGGAGAGGAAGAAGCAGGCTCATAGTGGAAGAGCCTGATGTGGGGCTCGACCCCATAAAGCCGGGATCACGCCCTGAGCCGAAGGCAGAGGCTTAACTGCTGTGCCACCCAGGCGCCCCATAAGTATCTTGTTTTTGTCATGCAATAGATGCCTTTCTGAAAGCTTTTCATGGATATAGTTCTTAGAATACGCCATTACCCATGCAGATCTAAAAAAGTGATTTTATAGAATTGTGGAATTAGCGTTTTATTTCAAGCTGGAAGGAAAGTAGTTAATGTAAGTGTTGGGACATGAAACAAATGACAGCAGAGTTCCAGATGACCATCAAAGTGACATTTAAAATATTCCTAGTCTGACTTTACAATCCTGGAGTTTTAAATCACTTTAAAGTTGGAGGCTGTGCAATGTGTTTCCTACCTTTTAGTGGTTGAAAGGTAGGAGTGCAGTATGTGTGTGGTCTGAGTTTTTGTGGACGTGATCTGCATTTAATCTGGGGAAATTAATTCCCTAAGCTGCTGGCAGGCAGCATGTAGTTGTTAATTATTCAGGTGGATGACAAATGCAGAGCAGAGGTTCTCGCAAAGACAAAGTTTGTATGATGCATGTTTAGTAACTGATAGGCCTGACATTCAGCGGTGTCTTATTCAGCGCTAATCCTAATCAGCTGCCTGGTGAGATGAACGCCTTTCCTCCTATGCTCTGCAGAGAAAACAGATCTGGAAGAACTTCATTATGGCAATAAATCCCGTGCTTCATGGCATTCTTGGTGAAAAGGTAACTTGTCCAGATGAATAACAGCAGAAAGTCAGGATGCTGGTGTGATAAGGAGTCCGAAAGCAAAGAAAGCTTTACAGGAAGGGATGGCCATTGTCTCTTCTGTTGTGAAGGTGATTCCAGCTTAAT
>NC_048237.1:11021074-11026054 GCF_002007445.2 Ailuropoda melanoleuca
GGGAACACAAGCAGGGGGAGTGGGAGAGGAAGAAGCAGGCTCACAGCGGAGGAGCCTGATGTGGGGCTCGACCCCATAAAGCCGGGATCACGCCCTGAGCGGAAGGCAGAGGCTTAACTGCTGTGCCACCCAGGCGCCCCATAAGTATATTGTTTTTGTCATGCAATAGATGCCTTTCTGAAAGCTTTTCATGGATATAGTTCTTAGAATACGCCATTACCCATGCAGATCTAAAAAAGTGATTTTATAGAATTGTGGAATTAGCGTTTTATTTCAAGCTGGAAGGAAAGTAGTTAATGTAAGTGTTGGGACATGAAACAAATGACAGCAGAGTTCCAGATGACCATCAAAGTGACATTTAAAATATTCCTAGTCTGACTTTACAATCCTGGCGTTTTAAATCACTTTAAAGTTGGAGGCTGTGCAATGTGTTTCCTACCTTTTAGTGGTTGAAAGGTAGGAGTGCAGTATGTGTGTGGTCTGAGTTTTTGTGGACGTGATCTGCATTTAATCTGGGGAAATTAATTCCCTAAGCTGCTGGCAGGCAGCATGTAGTTGTTAATTATTCAGGTGGATGACAAATGCAGAGCAGAGGTTCTCGCAAAGACAAAGTTTGTATGATGCATGTTTAGTAACTGATAGGCCTGACATTCAGCGGTGTCTTATTCAGCGCTAATCCTAATCAGCTGCCTGGTGAGATGAACGCCTTTCCTCCTATGCTCTGCAGAGAAAACAGATCTGGAAGAACTTCATTATGGCAATAAATCCCGTGCTTCATGGCATTCTTGGTGAAAAGGTAACTTGTCCAGATGAATAACAGCAGAAAGTCAGGATGCTGGTGTGATAAGGAGTCCGAAAGCAAAGAAAGCTTTACAGGAAGGGATGGCCATTGTCTCTTCTGTTGTGAAGGTGATTCCAGCTTAATTCTGTGAATCTCGTGTGCATAATGGGTAGACCTACAAATTAATTCGGTAGCATACCACTGTCCGTACCATGGTTTGTTCCGAGTTTCAAGTGGTAGGGAAACGCATCCCTTCTAATGGAATGGGATGAGTTTGAAGAAGGTATTCATATATCCCTATGCTGATATGACTTATTCGTATGGGAAGGTTTCCCGTGGGAATCTTGTTGTTCCCTTTTTAAAAGTTTGAAACCTCTTTCTCTCTCAATCTGCCCTTTTGCTGCCATTTCGAAGTAAACTGTGCAACAAATTGATTAGGTCGGCTAGAAAGGACTGCTTGACCAATTCTTAGGTATGAGTTGTCATGACTGTATTGAACGCCTCCATTTTACTTTGCCGCCTCTTAAATGTTCACACTTGATTGATGCAATGCCCAAATCATAATTTAGCGAAGCCAATTCAGTTGCAAAAAGCTCGAGCTAATTTTTAGACATGAGCCAGAGACAGCCTGTTTGGTGAGAGCCAAAAGCAGGTTTAGTACTGAACCATGAAAGAGTAACTCAGGCTTCTAGTTTTTTCTTTTTTTTTTTTTTTTAATCAATTTTTTTGAGAGGGAGAGAGGCAGGGGTGAGGAAGGAACAGCTTTATAATTTTTTTTTAAGATTTAAAAAGAGTTTAGAGAGTGCATGCAAGTGTAGGGGGAGGGGCAGAGGGGTAAAGAGAGAAAGACCCTTAAGTAGGTTCCATGCTTGGCATGGAGCTGGATCTCACAACCCTGAGATCATGACCTGAGCCAAAATCAAGTCAGAAGCTTAACCGACTGAGCCACTCAGATGCCCCTAGCTACGTCTTGTCCTTAGTCAAAGTTGTGACCTTGTACATGTGACTTAGCTTCTCTGGGCCTGGTTTCCTCATATGGGAAATGATAGAGTTGAACTCAATACATAGTCTTAATTTCTATGACTACATTATTTTATTTTTTTTTTTTTTTTTGGTGTTGTGAACCTATATGCATAATCTGACATCTTAAGCTAGGCAGTCTATAAAATCAACTTTTTTCAGTTTCTGCACGTATGTATGCAAGGCAGAATGTTTACATTGACCTTTCCTGAAGGTCACTCATGACCATGGAAGTCTCCCCAGCAGCACCTCTATGTTTAACTTTTTGAATTGTTCTTCTAGTGTTTGAGGGTTTGATTGACTATCAAAGTGACATTTAAAATATTACTCAATAGTTATCTGGAACTCTGCTGTCACTTGTTTCATATCCCAACAGTTACATTAACTACTTTTCTGCCACTTAATCTAAAAATGGTAATGCCCGTATATAATAACCAACACCTTAATCAAGAAATAAAACACCACCATTACTGTTGGTGAACATTTCAACTATTAGTGTAGATATTAACTTTA
Source organism: Ailuropoda melanoleuca (assembly GCF_002007445.2). Taxonomy (NCBI): domain Eukaryota; kingdom Metazoa; phylum Chordata; class Mammalia; order Carnivora; family Ursidae; genus Ailuropoda; species Ailuropoda melanoleuca. The sequence goes on from NC_048237.1 coordinate 11,023,389, forward strand.
TTCATGTCTTGGTGGTAACACATGTATTCCTTTCTGTCGGATGTACATTTAGATGCATACTTGCGTAGTCATAGGGTATGCATATGTTTATCTTTTGTAGATGCTGCCAGTTTTCCAAGTGCCTATACCAAATTACACACCCATCAGCAATATATGAGAATTGCAGTGACTCCTTATCTTTGCCAACACTTGTTTTCTGTCTTTTATTTTTAACCATTCTGGTGGATGTGTTTTATGGTGATTTTAATTTGTGATTTCCTGATGATCAGTGAGGTTGAACACATCTGTGGAGGTTTAGTGGCCAGTTAGTATTTGCTTTTGTGTTTTCAACTGTTTTGCCCAATTTTCTGTTGGGTTCTCTTCGTTTTTTATTAATTTTTAGGAGTTCTTTATATATTTCAGATAGAAACCTCTTTGCTGGATACAAATATTCCCTCTCCCTCCAAGTCTTTCCTTTTTACTCTTTTCTTTTTGTCTACAGCAGAACAGAAATCCTTAACTTTATTTAGAAATATTTGTGTCCTATTTAAGAGGTCTTTGCCTACTCCAGTGTCCTAAAGATGTGTACATGTATTTTCTTAAAAGAATACTTAGATCTGCAATCTAGCTGGAATTAATATTTGCGTATGGCATGAAATTGAGGTCTAGATGGCCATCTAAATAGTCTAATACCATGTATTGGGCTGGTATTATCTCCCCCTAACCCCCCAGCAGTACGACCTTAATTATAAACTAGGTTAACATGTGTGGGCCCAATCTCAATTTTTCATTTCAGTATTTTAGACTCAATTTTCCCCACATTTAGTATGGGATTCCAGAGAGTCCATTGATAAATAGTGGGCATCTGACGGATCCAAAGATGATAATAATGATAATGGTGAATACCATGTCATTGACTGCCTACTTTGAGCTAGTGCTGTACCGAACACTTTGCCTCATTATTTAATACTTTAAATAACCTTTTAAAAGAAACTGAGACTCAGAAGTTATAGGGCTAGTAAATGGGCAAATGTGGATTCTACTCAAGGCCCAATTTTAAGCTACAATTGTAGTCACCCTATTAAACTACTTTAAGATTATGTTATAAGGGGCACCTGTCTCAATGGATGGAGCGTGGAACTCTTTATCTCAGGGTTGTGAGTTCAAGCCCCACATTCAGTGTAGAGATGATTTAAAAACTTTAAAATATGTTATCAAAGACCAAATCCATACATTCTAAGTTAAATCTCTTTAATTCTTAAAAAACCAAGAAGACAAAACTAATTTAGGTAAAATAAGAAAAGTCTGTTCTAATAATTCGGTGTACAGGGGTTAAAACTCTAAACTGAGACTGATTTAGAGGTAAAATCAATGTACCCAAGTAAGTTTGCAGCAGTCTCCTCTTTTCCTCAAGAGTGATGGGACATGAAAACTGATGTTAACTGAAGTTTCGTTCCTTTAAGTTTTCGGAGACCAAAACCAACTGAAGTTTGTGTGCTGTGTGAAGGTACCCAGCTAAGTGTGGCCTTGGGCAACTGAAATTCGCTCCACATTCCAGTAGCCAAGCCGTGCGCCCATGGAGCTAAGGTAGAACCTTGGAGGACCTTGTCTAATTTATACAAAAGTCTGGCAGACAAGGTCAGGTCCAAGTCTTCTCTCATCCTCAAGTTCTACCGAGGACAGTGCAGAGCTCCCAAGGGAGGCCTTGGACCGTGCACTCACCTCTGAGCTCCTGGCTTGTGAACAAGGGCACCTCCTTCTGCTGAGGTCCCACCATGACTCAGCCTTGGCAAGTGCTCTGGTATAAATAAGCATTGTGATTTGCATAATGTTTTAGTACCATAATTGATTTGGTACTACATTTGAGGACGTAGACTGTTAAAAATTGGTTGGAAGTATGGACAGCTCAATATTACCACCTTTGCACATTTCTATGTACCTGGGAAATTCCGCATGCATTTCAGGGAACTCAAGGACTAGCACACCCATTCCATGGACTCTCTGAACCCTAGCTTCAGAACCCTGGCTTTAAAATTCTACATTATGTATAATGGAAAATGTAGGTGGAGTGGAAAGCAGTGGCATTAGGAAATGGTGATACTTCGAGTTGAAACGTGCTTTGTTTTAAAGAAACTTTCTTCTCTAAGAGAAAAATACTTAAATGATAACTAAATAGTATTTATAATTAGCTCAAGAAATATACCGTAAGAAGAACAAGTATAGTACAAGGATGTATAAAGTTATATAAGATGTTTAACCCAGGTAATAGTTGAAAGTATCACAAAAAAAAAGCAAAATGGGAAGAACTGATATTTTGAAATTAAGTACTTACATATGTACCTACCTAAGTATCTAACAATAACCAATTTTACATTGAATGTGGAAGATCACTAGCCGGGGCCATATCTTTACTTGGCTTCTACTCTTAGATTCTTGTATTTGTAACTACTAGAGTCCAAACTGGGGTTTGGGGTGGTGGGGTGAAGGGAAGTATTCCACTAAAGAAATGGTTGGATTTCTAAAACCTACATTTTCCCCTATTTTGTTGTCTTTTATAGAAAAACAATGAACAAGTTTTGGTTTGGGAGTAACTCACTCTTTTAAGGACTTCTAGATCTTTTGAGGCAAGTGCATGTAGCCCCACAAATTACAGAACTGGCCTAAGTCCCTTTTTTTTTTTTTTTTTT
>NC_048237.1:11026712-11028054 GCF_002007445.2 Ailuropoda melanoleuca
TTTTCCCATTTTTCTGTATGCATGTAAACAGCCATTTTTGCATGGCAAAGTATTACATTTCACCTTAGTCTGCAGGCATTCAGTGTCTACTTCATTTAGTTATTGGGAAATGGACATGGTTTTATTCTAAACAATATGGTAATAGTGACGCACTTTTAAGAAATTTCTGCTGTTAGAAAATCACCAACAGCTGGTGAAGAACGTGTTCCACGTGTGAAAATTCAGGTAAGCTGCTGGGATAGGATGTGACTTCTTCATGCGCTGGTTCAGCGGTCCTCCATCGGGCCCCTGTGACAAATGGAACAGTCTTCCACCCATACCTCTGGCCTGGTTCACTCTCAGGCTCCTCAGTTGGCCCCAGAAAATGAGCTTGTTTCCTATGCATATTGCTAGTGCTGTTTCCCTCTGGGGACTGGCCAGAGGTCAGTAGAGTTCCTGGTGCTACTGCTTACCCGGGAGCATTGGCAGTCACAGAGCCTACTGTTTGCCCTCTTCGGGGCTATGTCAGGATGTCACCTGAGAGTGATGGACATGACAGCCCTGCCATGGTGCTCTGCAGACTTACTGTCCACCTTTAACACCATGCTCGTCTGTGTTACTCCGGTGTCCGGTTTACCTCCCTGGTATTATTGCAAAGTTGAGTTGGTTCTGTATGTTTAGGCTTTCACAAACTTGCATGTCCTTGGGTGAAAAGGTGCTAAAGACCATTTATAGTGATGAGCAGTTGTAGAGAAAGAACATCCTTGAAGATATTGCCAAAGAGCAGTTGGAGAGATTTATTCGCCCTGTGAAATTTTAATTGCCTTAGCTTTAGACTTTAAAGTTTTATTTTGAGGTCAGCCCTGCTCCGTCATGGAAGAGCAGAGACGTGGCTGTGTGGAGAGTGATAGGACAGTAACAGTTGGCGTAGCATCATCTAGAGATAAGTTCGAGCCCATGTGGGCAGAAATGAAGGATGGTTTGTTTTTTTTTTTTTGTCCAGAAACTGTGTTTGGAGGGGGGAGAATAACAACGTTGTCATATTTAGACTTTATTTGAGAGAGACTATGCCTTTGGAGCTCGGTGAGGGGTGAGCTGCCTCAAGAACACTATTGGGCAGATAGCTCCTGTGTGGCAAAAAGGAAAAGAGGGGGAACTCTGTGTGAAGAAAGGGAGTAGGAGAATCTCCAAAATTTAAATGCTGATGAGAAGGGCTTACGTTTACCCCCTAAAACCTTACGGAATCTGCCCTTAAGAAATATAAAATGAAAAAGGCAAAACTATAGAACAGTATAAAAAATCGATATGGCTCTCCAGCTACATTGCAGACTCACTGTAATGTTGAACATTGCATCTCCGTGTA
>NC_048237.1:11030014-11046433 GCF_002007445.2 Ailuropoda melanoleuca
GGAAGAGCCTGATGTGGGGCTCGACCCCATAAAGCCGGGATCACGCCCTGAGCCGAAGGCAGAGGCTTAACTGCTGTGCCACCCAGGCGCCCCATAAGTATCTTGTTTTTGTCATGCAATAGATGCCTTTCTGAAAGCTTTTCATGGATATAGTTCTTAGAATACGCCATTACCCATGCAGATCTAAAAAAGTGATTTTATAGAATTGTGGAATTAGCGTTTTATTTCAAGCTGGAAGGAAAGTAGTTAATGTAAGTGTTGGGACATGAAACAAATGACAGCAGAGTTCCAGATGACCATCAAAGTGACATTTAAAATATTCCTAGTCTGACTTTACAATCCTGGAGTTTTAAATCACTTTAAAGTTGGAGGCTGTGCAATGTGTTTCCTACCTTTTAGTGGTTGAAAGGTAGGAGTGGTCTGAGTTTTTGTGGACGTGATCTGCATTTAATCTGGGGAAATTAATTCCCTAAGCTGCTGGCAGGCAGCATGTAGTTGTTAATTATTCAGGTGGATGACAAATGCAGAGCAGAGGTTCTCGCAAAGACAAAGTTTGTATGATGCATGTTTAGTAACTGATAGGCCTGACATTCAGCGGTGTCTTATTCAGCGCTAATCCTAATCAGCTGCCTGGTGAGATGAACGCCTTTCCTCCTATGCTCTGCAGAGAAAACAGATCTGGAAGAACTTCATTATGGCAATAAATCCCGTGCTTCATGGCATTCTTGGTGAAAAGGTAACTTGTCCAGATGAATAACAGCAGAAAGTCAGGATGCTGGTGTGATAAGGAGTCCGAAAGCAAAGAAAGCTTTACAGGAAGGGATGGCCATTGTCTCTTCTGTTGTGAAGGTGATTCCAGCTTAATTCTGTGAATCTCGTGTGCATAATGGGTAGACCTACAAATTAATTCGGTAGCATACCACTGTCCGTACCATGGTTTGTTCCGAGTTTCAAGTGGTAGGGAAACGCATCCCTTCTAATGGAATGGGATGAGTTTGAAGAAGGTATTCATATATCCCTATGCTGATATGACTTATTCGTATGGGAAGGTTTCCCGTGGGAATCTTGTTGTTCCCTTTTTAAAAGTTTGAAACCTCTTTCTCTCTCAATCTGCCCTTTTGCTGCCATTTCGAAGTAAACTGTGCAACAAATTGATTAGGTCGGCTAGAAAGGACTGCTTGACCAATTCTTAGGTATGAGTTGTCATGACTGTATTGAACGCCTCCATTTTACTTTGCCGCCTCTTAAATGTTCACACTTGATTGATGCAATGCCCAAATCATAATTTAGCGAAGCCAATTCAGTTGCAAAAAGCTCGAGCTAATTTTTAGACATGAGCCAGAGACAGCCTGTTTGGTGAGAGCCAAAAGCAGGTTTAGTACTGAACCATGAAAGAGTAACTCAGGCTTCTAGTTTAGTCTTTTTTTTTTTTTTTTTAATCAATTTTTTTGAGAGGGAGAGAGGCAGGGGTGAGGAAGGAACAGCTTTATAATTTTTTTTTAAGATTTAAAAAGAGTTTAGAGAGTGCATGCAAGTGTAGGGGGAGGGGCAGAGGGGTAAAGAGAGAAAGACCCTTAAGTAGGTTCCATGCTTGGCATGGAGCTGGATCTCACAACCCTGAGATCATGACCTGAGCCAAAATCAAGTCAGAAGCTTAACCGACTGAGCCACTCAGATGCCCCTAGCTACGTCTTGTCCTTAGTCAAAGTTGTGACCTTGTACATGTGACTTAGCTTCTCTGGGCCTGGTTTCCTCATATGGGAAATGATAGAGTTGAACTCAATACATAGTCTTAATTTCTATGACTACATTATTTTACTTTTTTTTTTTTTTTTGGTGTTGTGAACCTATATGCATAATCTGACATCTTAAGCTAGGCAGTCTATAAAATCAACTTTTTTCAGTTTCTGCACGTATGTATGCAAGGCAGAATGTTTACATTGACCTTTCCTGAAGGTCACTCATGACCATGGAAGTCTCCCCAGCAGCACCTCTATGTTTAACTTTTTGAATTGTTCTTCTAGTGTTTGAGGGTTTGATTGACTATCAAAGTGACATTTAAAATATTACTCAATAGTTATCTGGAACTCTGCTGTCACTTGTTTCATATCCCAACAGTTACATTAACTACTTTTCTGCCACTTAATCTAAAAATGGTAATGCCCGTATATAATAACCAACACCTTAATCAAGAAATAAAACACCACCATTACTGTTGGTGAACATTTCAACTATTAGTGTAGATATTAACTTTATTCATGTCTTGGTGGTAACACATGTATTCCTTTCTGTCGGATGTACATTTAGATGCATACTTGCGTAGTCATAGGGTATGCATATGTTTATCTTTTGTAGATGCTGCCAGTTTTCCAAGTGCCTATACCAAATTACACACTCATCAGCAATATATGAGAATTGCAGTGACTCCTTATCTTTGCCAACACTTGTTTTCTGTCTTTTATTTTTAACCATTCTGGTGGATGTGTTTTATGGTGATTTTAATTTGTGATTTCCTGATGATCAGTGAGGTTGAACACATCTGTGGAGGTTTAGTGGCCAGTTAGTATTTGCTTTTGTGTTTTCAACTGTTTTGCCCAATTTTCTGTTGGGTTCTCTTCGTTTTTTATTAATTTTTAGGAGTTCTTTATATATTTCAGATAGAAACCTCTTTGCTGGATACAAATATTCCCTCTCCCTCCGAGTCTTTCCTTTTTACTCTTTTCTTTTTGTCTACAGCAGAACAGAAATCCTTAACTTTATTTAGAAATATTTGTGTCCTATTTAAGAGGTCTTTGCCTACTCCAGTGTCCTAAAGATGTGTACATGTATTTTCTTAAAAGAATACTTAGATCTGCAATCTAGCTGGAATTAATATTTGCGTATGGCATGAAATTGAGGTCTAGATGGCCATCTAAATAGTCTAATACCATGTATTGGGCTGGTATTATCTCCCCCTAACCCCCCAGCAGTACGACCTTAATTATAAACTAGGTTAACATGTGTGGGCCCAATCTCAATTTTTCATTTCAGTATTTTAGACTCAATTTTCCCCACATTTAGTATGGGATTCCAGAGAGTCCATTGATAAATAGTGGGCATCTGACGGATCCAAAGATGATAATAATGATAATGGTGAATACCATGTCATTGACTGCCTACTTTGAGCTAGTGCTGTACCGAACACTTTGCCTCATTATTTAATACTTTAAATAACCTTTTAAAAGAAACTGAGACTCAGAAGTTATAGGGCTAGTAAATGGGCAAATGTGGATTCTACTCAAGGCCCAATTTTAAGCTACAATTGTAGTCACCCTATTAAACTACTTTAAGATTATGTTATAAGGGGCACCTGTCTCAATGGATGGAGCGTGGAACTCTTTATCTCAGGGTTGTGAGTTCAAGCCCCACATTCAGTGTAGAGATGATTTAAAAACTTTAAAATATGTTATCAAAGACCAAATCCATACATTCTAAGTTAAATCTCTTTAATTCTTAAAAAACCAAGAAGACAAAACTAATTTAGGTAAAATAAGAAAAGTCTGTTCTAATAATTCGGTGTACAGGGGTTAAAACTCTAAACTGAGACTGATTTAGAGGTAAAATCAATGTACCCAAGTAAGTTTGCAGCAGTCTCCTCTTTTCCTCAAGAGTGATGGGACATGAAAACTGATGTTAACTGAAGTTTCGTTCCTTTAAGTTTTCGGAGACCAAAACCAACTGAAGTTTGTGTGCTGTGTGAAGGTACCCAGCTAAGTGTGGCCTTGGGCAACTGAAATTCGCTCCACATTCCAGTAGCCAAGCCGTGCGCCCATGGAGCTAAGGTAGAACCTTGGAGGACCTTGTCTAATTTATACAAAAGTCTGGCAGACAAGGTCAGGTCCAAGTCTTCTCTCATCCTCAAGTTCTACCGAGGACAGTGCAGAGCTCCCAAGGGAGGCCTTGGACCGTGCACTCACCTCTGAGCTCCTGGCTTGTGAACAAGGGCACCTCCTTCTGCTGAGGTCCCACCATGACTCAGCCTTGGCAAGTGCTCTGGTATAAATAAGCATTGTGATTTGCATAATGTTTTAGTACCATAATTGATTTGGTACTACATTTGAGGACGTAGACTGTTAAAAATTGGTTGGAAGTATGGACAGCTCAATATTACCACCTTTGCACATTTCTATGTACCTGGGAAATTCCGCATGCATTTCAGGGAACTCAAGGACTAGCACACCCATTCCATGGACTCTCTGAACCCTAGCTTCAGAACCCTGGCTTTAAAATTCTACATTATGTATAATGGAAAATGTAGGTGGAGTGGAAAGCAGTGGCATTAGGAAATGGTGATACTTCGAGTTGAAACGTGCTTTGTTTTAAAGAAACTTTCTTCTCTAAGAGAAAAATACTTAAATGATAACTAAATAGTATTTATAATTAGCTCAAGAAATATACCGTAAGAAGAACAAGTATAGTACAAGGATGTATAAAGTTATATAAGATGTTTAACCCAGGTAATAGTTGAAAGTATCACAAAAAAAAAGCAAAATGGGAAGAACTGATATTTTGAAATTAAGTACTTACATATGTACCTACCTAAGTATCTAACAATAACCAATTTTACATTGAATGTGGAAGATCACTAGCCGGGGCCATATCTTTACTTGGCTTCTACTCTTAGATTCTTGTATTTGTAACTACTAGAGTCCAAACTGGGGTTTGGGGTGGTGGGGTGAAGGGAAGTATTCCACTAAAGAAATGGTTGGATTTCTAAAACCTACATTTTCCCCTATTTTGTTGTCTTTTATAGAAAAACAATGAACAAGTTTTGGTTTGGGAGTAACTCACTCTTTTAAGGACTTCTAGATCTTTTGAGGCAAGTGCATGTAGCCCCACAAATTACAGAACTGGCCTAAGTCCCTTTTTTTTTTTTTTTTTTTGCCCCTTTGACATGTCTGGGGTGGTCATTGCTCTTAGTGATTCTTTTCTCTGGGTTAACAAAGGAGTAATCTTATTTACAATTGACCACCCGTGTCCTTTCTGATTAGACAATTTTAAACATTCTGAACTGAGACTAATATTGGGAAGGTAGGTTTTCCTATGTTGAATATTCACATCATCTTTGAACCACCAATTTTCTCTCTTTTGGAATTTATGATACAAAGTATGCGGTAGAGAGGCTTTTTGCTGACCCATTAATTAATTGAGCCATTCTTAGAAATTTTAGTCATGACTATTTTAAGACTTAATTTTACCTAGCAAAAAAGAAGCATTCTGAGCTATGTAAATAATTGATATCTACAGAGTCATTTCTTAAGGTATGTGATATGTAATGGCATCTATTGTTTTATTCATAATAGAAAAACCTACTTAGACAATTGTAGCTACATTTATATTGCAAGGGGTATTTTTCTCATTCAATATTTAAAGAGATAATTCTACTAATTTGAGAATTAGAGAAAAATTCATATTTATGAAGTTAGCTTGAAGACAGTCAGTCTGAATTAGTGAAAGTTCTGGAACATAAATTAGGCTTAATGCTTGTCGTCCCCTGAGCTAAATTTTACAGTATAAGCCATTAGATTCAGTTATAATAAATGTGGGAATTTATTTTTAATTATGCTAAAATACCAGCCTAAAATTCTAGTCTCCGGTTACAGTGTGTTTCTCCTGTTGATTATAAATGGGTGCCTCCAAAGTCCTGAAATATATGGTTCTAATACGAAACTAAATGGTTACCTTGATATACTTTTCCCACATTATTACATAACGGGAGGCTGAACTTAAAACAGCCCTGAATTATCAATTATTCTGATTTACTGGATTCTTTATTACATTTGAAGGGTCATCAGTAAGGCAATAAATTGTAATGCAGTGTTCCTAGTTAGAAAGTATTCAGAGTCATGTGAGTAAATCTTGCTAAAATAGCTGGACTCCAGATCGATGTCACCACACATGCCATCACACACAGGTGCATACACACCTGCAAGCAAGCCCATGCACACAGAGGCACAGGGCAGTGTCTAGTACATGAGCATTTCTAAATGTGCACCAATTTAAGCCTTTGTTAGTTTCTTCTCCAGTGGAAAATGGCCTCTAAAAAGAGAAAATGTTGTTACTGGGCCTTTTGGTTAGCAGCTTTCATTAAAGAGGAGAAGCTATAAATCCTAATGTCTAAAATAAATATAATTTAGAGGAAGAGAGAGCACAGATGTATTTTAAACAAAGAATATGTTCAGAGAGTAGCATATGAACAACAAAAACTTAAAATAGTAAAACCTAAAGAGAAAAATGTGGCACAGGGGTTTGTTGATAGTACATACAGCAATTGAAAAAGTGCTCTGAAAGGTCTTAAAAATTGGATCTTTAAACCTGTATGTACTGTTAGAAATCACTGCAGTAATGGTCTCATCAGAGGAAGATGGTGGACTGATCAGGTACAGAAAACATGTTGCTGGTTGAGTGGAAGAAATACCTTAAGATTAACCTGTTATATTCTGAAATCTGGGCTAATAGCATCTACTTCTGTCATTATGCTTCATGTGACCAAATTTATGTCCTTGTCTCCATTCTCTCTCCTGTCAGACATAATCCTCCAACATTCTGTTGTTCACAGATGTCCAACAATCCCAACTGACCTTGACTCCTAAACTGAACTCTGTAGCTTCCACTAAAATCCATTCCTTTACCTTGTTTTCTCTTGGAATGTATGGTATCACTAATGACCCAGTTTCACAAGCCATAGAGTGAGGCATTATTCTTAGTGCTTCCATTTCCATCTTCTTCGCCATATTTAATCGGACACCGCACCAGGGTGATACTGCCTCCTGAACATGTGTCAGATCCGCACAGCTCTCTATCCCCACTCCCATAATCCGTCACAGCCACCGTCGTCTCTTGCCTGAACCAACCTCTTGTTTTCCCTTCCTCCAGTTTTGCCCACCTCTTTTCAAATCCATTCACCATATGGTTATCTGCTATTAGGACTAATCTTATGGATAGTTTCCGCATGTGGTTGTTTCCCATTATGACAATAAACAACAATTAGGTAGGAGTGGAACACAGTGCACAAGTGAGGGTGGTGTTCGTAACAGTGAATGAGGGGGGGAAAGGGAGAGGGCAAGCCCACCTTGCCACATAGAACCATAGACAGTAGTGGTTGAGCCTTAGGACTTACTAGAACGCCTGGGTTCAGATCACGGATCTGTTAGGCTTGTGGCTGTGAACACTTAGCCTAACCTTTGGAAAATCCATGCTTTGTAAGATGGAGATAAAGGAGAAACTAATTTGTATGGCTGCTTAGAGGACTAAATGAATAATCATGTGAAATACCTGACCTATGGTAAGGACCCAGTAAATGTTAGCTGCTCTTGTTATTTTTATTGGAGCACTGTCTAAAAGAGAGTGAAGACAGCACCCCAAGACCTCTGGCTAGCCAAACAGGAAGGATGCAGCATATAACACAGCTCCTGCTGCCAGCACAGTGAGGACGGGGAATGGATGTGGGAAGAAGGGGAAGAAGGCAAGGCCTATGGTGGCGGGTGCTTCCTGAGCCTGTGCGCGTGAAAGCATTTCCCAAGATAAGCTCTGATTCAAATCAAAACAAAGAAAACTTAGTTATATGGATGGTTCTGGTTCTTCTCCCCAAATCTGATTTATTGAGGTAATTGCTTCGTTTTCCCATTTTTCTGTATGCATGTAAACAGCCATTTTTGCATGGCAAAGTATTACATTTCACCTTAGTCTGCAGGCATTCAGTGTCTACTTCATTTAGTTATTGGGAAATGGACATGGTTTTATTCTAAACAATATGGTAATAGTGACGCACTTTTAAGAAATTTCTGCTGTTAGAAAATCACCAACAGCTGGTGAAGAACGTGTTCCACGTGTGAAAATTCAGGTAAGCTGCTGGGATAGGATGTGACTTCTTCATGCGCTGGTTCAGCGGTCCTCCATCGGGCCCCTGTGACAAATGGAACAGTCTTCCACCCATACCTCTGGCCTGGTTCACTCTCAGGCTCCTCAGTTGGCCCCAGAAAATGAGCTTGTTTCCTATGCATATTGCTAGTGCTGTTTCCCTCTGGGGACTGGCCAGAGGTCAGTAGAGTTCCTGGTGCTACTGCTTACCCGGGAGCATTGGCAGTCACAGAGCCTACTGTTTGCCCTCTTCGGGGCTATGTCAGGATGTCACCTGAGAGTGATGGACATGACAGCCCTGCCATGGTGCTCTGCAGACTTACTGTCCACCTTTAACACCATGCTCGTCTGTGTTACTCCGGTGTCCGGTTTACCTCCCTGGTATTATTGCAAAGTTGAGTTGGTTCTGTATGTTTAGGCTTTCACAAACTTGCATGTCCTTGGGTGAAAAGGTGCTAAAGACCATTTATAGTGATGAGCAGTTGTAGAGAAAGAACATCCTTGAAGATATTGCCAAAGAGCAGTTGGAGAGATTTATTCGCCCTGTGAAATTTTAATTGCCTTAGCTTTAGACTTTAAAGTTTTATTTTGAGGTCAGCCCTGCTCCGTCATGGAAGAGCAGAGACGTGGCTGTGTGGAGAGTGATAGGACAGTAACAGTTGGCGTAGCATCATCTAGAGATAAGTTCGAGCCCATGTGGGCAGAAATGAAGGATGGTTTGTTTTTTTTTTTTTGTCCAGAAACTGTGTTTGGAGGGGGGAGAATAACAACGTTGTCATATTTAGACTTTATTTGAGAGAGACTATGCCTTTGGAGCTCGGTGAGGGGTGAGCTGCCTCAAGAACACTATTGGGCAGATAGCTCCTGTGTGGCAAAAAGGAAAAGAGGGGGAACTCTGTGTGAAGAAAGGGAGTAGGAGAATCTCCAAAATTTAAATGCTGATGAGAAGGGCTTACGTTTACCCCCTAAAACCTTACGGAATCTGCCCTTAAGAAATATAAAATGAAAAAGGCAAAACTATAGAACAGTATAAAAAATCGATATGGCTCTCCAGCTACATTGCAGACTCACTGTAATGTTGAACATTGCATCTCCGTGTACGGTGAGTTCATTTCTGTAAATATTAGAAGGACCTTGTTCTAACACTTTCACTTACAACAAGGTCCTTGAGAACCCCATAGAGGACAGCATTACAGTATAGCTTTAGTATCATTCTAAAAATTTATTGATGTGTCCAAGTGTTTTTTTTTTTTTTTTTTTGTTTTGAGCTTGTTTTCCTTCCTTACTCCTTCTCCTTCAGAGGATGATTCCATCTCTGTTCATATGGGTAAATGTCCGTTGTGTTACTGCATTTGTGATTAATTGTATTTGGAACTCCTCCTCAGCCACATCGTTGTGAGTTGTAGAAATTTTTGTGCAGTGAACTGATCAAAAAGGAGCGAGCTTTCTTTGGTGGCTCTTTTATTTTTAAAAGCTGCTGACTGTTTTAGTGCAAACATCTTACATTTCGAGAAAACGGGAAATAAGACCGCACTAGACGGAGGCCAGAATGGAACGTTAGCGGCCTGTGTGCTTCTACTGAGATTGTGTTGGACGCCAGTTGGCCAGACTCAGGAACATTTAGATTTTGTTTCTGAGAGGAAGCAGTGCGTGGCCATAAGCCACATTAAGTTCATTAGGTGCAATTGCTACATGACACAGTTAATATGGTGACAGAAATAAACTCTTCAGTGACTCAATTCTAGTGGCACCAATTTTAACCAATTTATCAGACAATTGAGTATGTTCTGCACTTGGGATGGATCTTTAAAAATATGGTGCCCATTTTCTTGTTTGGTTTATTTAACTTTGTAGACACAGCTCGGTTTATGAAGGTGCAGATCCGTATTCACTAAGCATGTAAGCATTGATAATGGGGGTTGGTCTGTTGCTGGTGCTTAAGGGAGATTTTACTAACCAACCTAGGATGCATCTAGAAGATGTTTATGATCTGGGAAAGCATCCAGTGTATCTTGGAGAAGTGTGTGTGTGCATTTGCTTTCAGTAATCTGTGTAAGAAATGAAAGGTTAAAAACCACCAATCATAAAATCCTACAAAATGGGTTATAGTCGTGATTGTTAAATGTTCACATGAAAATCTGTAGTTTAATTATTATTGCAAATAATCACATTACCTATATAACTGACACTACAGTCTTAATACATTTTATTCCAAGGCGTGTTAAATTTTATTTTTTAAAAAAACCCAGGAATTGGGGCACCTAGGTGGCTCAGCCATTAAGCATCTGCCTTCGGCTCAGGTCATGATCCCAGGGTTCTGGGATCAAGCCCCGCATCGGGCTCTCTGCTCAGCAGGAAGCCTGCTTCTTCCTCTCCCATTCCCCTTGCTTGTGTTCCTTCTCTTGCTGTGTCTCTCTCTGTCAAATAAATAAAATCTTAAAAAAAAAACCCATGGATTATGATTCTTACTCCATTTTAAGGATGAGAAAACAATGAGAACAATATGGGAAGGAATAAAGCAGGGAACTACTATAGTGGTGTGGTTCACACAATCTGACTTTTCTGTTAGGCACATTTATGACTTGCAGAGTAGCATGTTCAGTCCTGAGCTCCCTTCCATGTTCTAAACTGTGTATCCAGCTACTTATTTTTGGTTATTCCTGTCTGGTTTTAACTCTTTCAGCTAGATTACGTAGACTGCTAAGGCACAGCAAAAACTACTCTTTTGTTAGAATGACTCAGGCAATATTAGATAATATGCAGATAAATTGCAGGATCAAGCTTTGTGTTAATTAGTCCCAAGTCCATTTCAGTTGAGCAACTGGTGCTATGTTAATGAATGTATAGGTGTTGAACATGTATAATTAAAGGAAAAATTTGATTCAAAAATACTCCTGGAACAACAAAATCAAATCTTAAGAAAATAGTCTAGTAATGCCCTGGGTCAGACTGATGAGTCTTTGCTAGTCTACCTAACTATTGTCTTTAAGGATTTTGCCCATTAGTGAATAGATTAGATGGGGAGAAATGTCTGTTGCTTCCTCTTGGAACCTGGATATCAAGGATATATCAATTCTATTGACTGTGGTATTAGAATTGTTACATGGAATAAAGTCAGTTGAAGGTGGTGGGTATGAGCTTTCTTTAAGTGCAGCAGTTCCTGGAGATAGGAAGCCTGGAATGAAGACCTCTTCATATTCTTGCTGTGATCAAAGTCCCAAATTATCGTTGAAGGCATTTCTTTACACTGAAATACAAACACGATTATCCAAAATAGACTTTTCCTTTCCCTTCGTAACGTTTTGGTATTTCTTTTGTAAGAAAAGAAAAAAACAGTCTTAATGTGTAAAGCCAGTGGATATTTTGAAAGGGAGTAAGTATATCCTTACCTCTAGCTCCTGAAATGACGACTATGGTTGAGAAGAAGTCTTTGTTTATACCTGACCTGCTGCCCAATGCTGTTGTCAGCTCACATCCATGTTTCTAAACCAATGTGAGTCCATTCCTGCTGTGGGAGCCAGGCTGATCCTAACTAGATGACGGTCCCATTTTCAGGATTGCTAGGTATCAGATATTTTGTCAGTCAAAATAAATAGATAAAAGGGGTAAACAAAGTCAGCAAATCTTTTGATTAAACAGTTAACCCTTCTGAAAAATTAGGAGTATAACGGTGACTCAGACTACTACAGGACACCTGCTCTAACGAGAGAAGCTGTTAGTTTAAGCACAAGGTAATGTAGTATTTTATTAGAGGCGATGACAGAGCTGAATATGAAATTTGTTTTTACTGTGTGTGCAAACCAATCTGAGCATGCACACAATTAACAACCCATAAAGGTGGCAACTTTTTAGAAATGGGTGTTCTGGCATTTTCCTGACTAGACTCCCTTAGATTGTTTCCCCAGGCACAATTTAAAGAAGAGTTCTCCTCACCTAGCTTGCTCAGGAGCGTGAAGGGCCAAATTATTAATTTTCTGTATTTTACACCTATCAACTAAAGCATTTTCAAGAAATCTTAGTATATGTGTGGGGAACACTCAACAAATTATTTTTTGATGCCATAAAACTTTTGACTTGAGAATAAACTTACTTTCTCTGGATTTTGCACATGGGCTCTTTGGTGCCTTCTAAAAATGAATTAAAAAAAAAGAGGGATTTATGGATGAGAAAAGTATGATCTGTAATTTTATTTCCAGAAAACAATTTGAGAAGGCAGAAATTAATGGTCTGCTTACCTCAGGACTGAAACACAGGAAGTCTAAACAACTTGCTTCTGTTCACACAATAAAACGATGTAAAACCAAGAATACCATATCCCTTCCTAATAATTCATTTCTGGATATTACTGAACCAGATAGACTCTCTCCCTTAATATTGTGAGTAAAATGAATCTCTTAAAATGATCCATCTGAAAATAAAAGTGTGTGGGTGCGTGCGCATGTGTGCGTATTGGTTTGTTCTAACTTTGGTGGTGGGTTGGGGTCCCCTGGGCTATCACTTGAGTTTGAGTGACGTTGACGTTGACGTTGGCTGTTGTAGAGTCAACTTCCCTGGTGCCTCCAGGCAGGGTAAAGGCTGCTGGTAGGTTCTCCCTATTTACCAAGATGGACCTGTGCATTTAAATGGGCCTCCTTCTGAACTGGGCTCCTTACCATGGGATCCCTCTGGTTCCTTCCCTACTGTCACCAGGCTGAACAATGACCCAGGCACATAGCTGTGGTTTCATGCAGTATGGGGGAAAAAAAGTATTTTCTATCAAGTAGTAGACGTTTAAAAGGATGTGTTTATAGGATAGCAAACTGGCTTCCCATTTTATTTCCCACTTTTCTTATATCAACCCTTCTTGAGGTTTAACCTTTCTTTTGCCAGGTACATGATACTGGTGCATGGCAAGTCGCGAGCACGGGGGGCAGTGGCGATCACGTAGATTAATGCACCACATGCTCTCTGTGCTTAGGGGCACCTAACTGGCTTCGTCGGGAGAGCATGTGACTCTTGGGGTTGTGCGTTTGAGTCCCACATTGGGGCTAGAATTTACTTTAAAAAAAGCAGCAACATGCGTTTAATTCTGAAAATAAATCCAAGATTGAATTGCTTTGTAAATTCCTGTCTTCCAGATTTCAATGCAGTGAAAGATACCTGTTTTCCTTCCAGAGCTAGAAAAGGGAGACCAGCCATCTCCTCCTTCACTGGTGGGTAATTGGACTCCCAGTGCAACTGGCTGTGCGTTGCTGGAAATCACTTAAGACTATTTTACTTGATGTGCAAAACAAAAGAACACAGCAAANGGCTAGAATTTACTTTAAAAAAAGCAGCAACATGCGTTTAATTCTGAAAATAAATCCAAGATTGAATTGCTTCGTAAATTCCTGTCTATTTTACTTGATGTGCAAAACAAAAGAACACAGCAAAACAAAAAGTACAAAAAGTAGTTTTGAGAAATCCAGGATCTGCTGATAGCAGTTGGCCACCTGCTTATTGTGCTGATGTGTTTTAAAAACAAGAGAAACATTTTGGGCAAACACTATAACTGCACCATATCCAAACAAACTATTGAATTATACAGTATAGGCTGTGAGTTTTTTCTTAAGAAGCAAATACATTTAAGAATCTGCTGTGACAAATCAATATCAAAATGTGTGCAAAATTACAAGAACAAATAGAATGTTGTTTTTGACTGGTTTGTTTATATTGAAACTATATTATTTTATGTGAAGTATGTGTAATAGAGCATTAGATTTGAAAACTCTGTGTTGAATATCATTTCTGACAGCCTTTTTTAGGGTCACTAAAATTCCAATAATTCAGTCTAGAATTGAAGTCGATTCCAGAGAAAAATTTAATATAGTCTGCTTGCCTGCCAGCTTCAACATAGTTTCAGAGCATTGAAATGGTTTGACACATTGAAATATAAAGTGCATTTGTCATATCTATTGGTGGAGTATTTTATGTGATCGCATCTAACAAAGATCAAGTTAGAGTAAAAGTTATACTGTTTTTTATGTGTTTGTGAAGAGGATTTTGTTTTATCTTGTTTTCTTTACAGTCTTGATTTGATTTATTACAAAGTCCAATAAACTATTCCTAGTAATAATAAAAAAACACATTGCCTGAACCAATTTTGAAATGCAGTGGAACATCTCTATATTACCGCAATCATTTGCTGTTTCAAAGACCCATATGAATTCAGGATTGTGTCACAGAAGAGGTACTTTCTAAATGAGCATGAGGTTAGAATAGAATTTTAATTTCCAACTCCAGCAAATAGAAGTGGTGTAATTAGAAGAAAGATCATAAACCTTTGAAACTCAGTCTTCTCATCTGTAAAATGGGGGTGATACTCATAAGCGTGTAGGGCTTTTGTCGATTTCTTTTGATGCAGTAACGATTTGTTAGGTGTATAACCCTAACTCAGTGCATATCCTCTAGCAGTTATTCTTTAAAAAGCTTTATTATATTCTTACAGCTCTGGGAATTACATTTATGGAAGGAAATCTGCAGACTATCTAGGTATGAGCATACCAGGAGATACTATAATGAGACTCTAGTGTTTTTATTTTTTTGAAAAAATATGGCCTTATATATTACAAAAATCACTTAACTTTCCCAGTATATATTCAGTCCTGCATGATTATTTATGTTTGAGCCATTTGGGGCTGCTTGTGGTGAGAGTGTAATGATCAAGTTGATTCTGTTCCAGAGAGTTCATTGAGGGCAAACTGGCATGGACCTTAGCATTGTGCAGCAATGCCGTTTATGGGAGTATACAGATCTCTCACTGTTCCATTTATATAGTCATGTACTCATAACCTTTTGTCTAGAATTCAGATGTCAGTTTTAAGTTACTAATACAAGTTGCTTTACGTAAATAAAACTCGAACACCAGTTCTTGAAGACTATTTCTGTTTCCTGGGTAAGAGCTTCCAGTAGTAGTGTTTTTGCTAATAGGGTTATAATATATTATGTTGACTGAGGAGTTCTGTTTAAAGAAGTCCTTTTAAGACTTTAATCATTTAACATCCAATTTATTTAGCAAATCTGTTATTTACATGTGTATGTAGACACATGTATACACATATATAATCTTAATATATCTTAATTTGCACACGTAGCCTACACATTTTTATGGAGGATTCAAGTTTTATGATCTCCCTATATAATATGATTGGATTGGATTATAAATTGAACAGTGAGTAACCAAGACTAGCATTTGCCAACGGGGGTGTTCTACTGAACTCAAGTTCTACAGTGTTCATAAGAATTATTTTTTTTTAATTTTTATTTATTCAACAGAGATAGAGACAGCCAGCGAGAGAGGGAACACAAGCAGGGGGAGTGGGAGAGGAAGAAGCAGGCTCATAGCGGAGGAGCCTGATGTGGGGCTCGATCCCAGAACGCCGGGATCACGCCCTGAGCCGAAGGCAGACGCTTAGCCGCTGTGCCACCCAGGCGCCCCCATAAGAATTATTTAAAAGAAGGTTTCCAGGTTGAAAAAAGTTTGGAGAATGTGGAGTTAAAGCTGTCTTATAGTATAAGTTCTTAAGGCATTTGATTTGCTCATTGCTAAATTACATAATAGGCCATGGGAGAGTCGCGATGAACTGTTTCCCTAACCTTTTTCAACACAAAAGCCTTCTAAATTTTTAAAACATTTTTCAGCATTAGTCATCAATAGAACATACTTTGGAAATTCCAAGTTTAAAGGGAATGTGCTATATACTTAACTATATCAGTAGATCCATTCTGGAGATGGTAACAACCGCAGCTCTGAACAGAGAAAAATTTATATAAAAAATTTTTTTAACAAGATCCCATGTTCTGAACTCTAGGGTAAAGTGAGAGCACTGATCTGTCATGTAGAGAAAATTGTGGGAGGCGAGTACTACCATCAGGACTGGGGGAGACGAGAAGAGGCTGGAATTAGTAAGACTTAGAAGCTCAGAGGAGAGACCCCTGAAATCAGAGCTCTGGAGAGGGGACGCTGACCAGCTTGTGCTGGTGTCTCTGAGGAGGCAGGCAATGAGAAGTTTCCAGCAAGTGTTAAAGTGGTAAGCTGTTCATCTGAGGGAAGTGCCACTGTTGGGGTGATGCTGACAGAACCAACCGGGAAACACACAGAGAGGAGGTCCTGGCTTCCTTGTTCAGCCTCGCAGCCTCCTTCCCGTGTCCCCATGGCACTGCCTTAACAGAGCATCTGGCCAGGCACAAATGGGGTTTGCCAGCCCCAGCAGCACAAGGCAGAGCAGGGAAGGATGGTTTTGAAGCTGGTAACAATAGCTAATTGGCACAGTTGCTTTATTAAGAATCCTGGCTCTTAAACGTTAGAATTATTTCAGAATGGTCCTATTGTCATCTTAGATTGAATTTGCTATAGTAATTCACAAAGCAAACCAACTCACTTTATAATTTATATCCCCAGGAGCAATATTCCATTATTACATTAATACTCCATTATTAATGTACAGGTTTCCCAACACAGAAGGGTTAGTTTGAACTTACTCTGAATCATTTAAAAAAAAA
>NC_048237.1:11053309-11111205 GCF_002007445.2 Ailuropoda melanoleuca
TTTTTTTATGTGTTTGTGAAGAGGATTTTGTTTTATCTTGTTTTCTTTACAGTCTTGATTTGATTTATTACAAAGTCCAATAAACTATTCCTAGTAATAATAAAAAAACACATTGCCTGAACCAATTTTGAAATGCAGTGGAACATCTCTATATTACCGCAATCATTTGCTGTTTCAAAGACCCATATGAATTCAGGATTGTGTCACAGAAGAGGTACTTTCTAAATGAGCATGAGGTTAGAATAGAATTTTAATTTCCAACTCCAGCAAATAGAAGTGGTGTAATTAGAAGAAAGATCATAAACCTTTGAAACTCAGTCTTCTCATCTGTAAAATGGGGGTGATACTCATAAGCGTGTAGGGCTTTTGTCGATTTCTTTTGATGCAGTAACGATTTGTTAGGTGTATAACCCTAACTCAGTGCATATCCTCTAGCAGCTATTCTTTAAAAAGCTTTATTATATTCTTACAGCTCTGGGAATTACATTTATGGAAGGAAATCTGCAGACTATCTAGGTATGAGCATACCAGGAGATACTATAATGAGACTCTAGTGTTTTTATTTTTTTGAAAAAATATGGCCTTATATATTACAAAAATCACTTAACTTTCCCAGTATATATTCAGTCCTGCATGATTATTTATGTTTGAGCCATTTGGGGCTGCTTGTGGTGAGAGTGTAATGATCAAGTTGATTCTGTTCCAGAGAGTTCATTGAGGGCAAACTGGCATGGACCTTAGCATTGTGCAGCAATGCCGTTTATGGGAGTATACAGATCTCTCACTGTTCCATTTATATAGTCATGTACTCATAACCTTTTGTCTAGAATTCAGATGTCAGTTTTAAGTTACTAATACAAGTTGCTTTACGTAAATAAAACTCGAACACCAGTTCTTGAAGACTATTTCTGTTTCCTGGGTAAGAGCTTCCAGTAGTAGTGTTTTTGCTAATAGGGTTATAATATATTATGTTGACTGAGGAGTTCTGTTTAAAGAAGTCCTTTTAAGACTTTAATCATTTAACATCCAATTTATTTAGCAAATCTGTTATTTACATGTGTATGTAGACACATGTATACACATATATAATCTTAATATATCTTAATTTGCACACGTAGCCTACACATTTTTATGGAGGATTCAAGTTTTATGATCTCCCTATATAATATGATTGGATTGGATTATAAATTGAACAGTGAGTAACCAAGACTAGCATTTGCCAACGGGGGTGTTCTACTGAACTCAAGTTCTACAGTGTTCATAAGAATTATTTTTTTTTAATTTTTATTTATTCAACAGAGATAGAGACAGCCAGCGAGAGAGGGAACACAAGCAGGGGGAGTGGGAGAGGAAGAAGCAGGCTCATAGCGGAGGAGCCTGATGGTGGGGCTCGATCCCAGAACGCCGGGATCACGCCCTGAGCCGAAGGCAGACGCTTAGCCGCTGTGCCACCCAGGCGCCCCCATAAGAATTATTTAAAAGAAGGTTTCCAGGTTGAAAAAAGTTTGGAGAATGTGGAGTTAAAGCTGTCTTATAGTATAAGTTCTTAAGGCATTTGATTTGCTCATTGCTAAATTACATAATAGGCCATGGGAGAGTCGCGATGAACTGTTTCCCTAACCTTTTTCAACACAAAAGCCTTCTAAATTTTTAAAACATTTTTCAGCATTAGTCATCAATAGAACATACTTTGGAAATTCCAAGTTTAAAGGGAATGTGCTATATACTTAACTATATCAGTAGATCCATTCTGGAGATGGTAACAACCGCAGCTCTGAACAGAGAAAAATTTATATAAAAAATTTTTTTAACAAGATCCCATGTTCTGAACTCTAGGGTAAAGTGAGAGCACTGATCTGTCATGTAGAGAAAATTGTGGGAGGCGAGTACTACCATCAGGACTGGGGGAGACGAGAAGAGGCTGGAATTAGTAAGACTTAGAAGCTCAGAGGAGAGACCCCTGAAATCAGAGCTCTGGAGAGGGGACGCTGACCAGCTTGTGCTGGTGTCTCTGAGGAGGCAGGCAATGAGAAGTTTCCAGCAAGTGTTAAAGTGGTAAGCTGTTCATCTGAGGGAAGTGCCACTGTTGGGGTGATGCTGACAGAACCAACCGGGAAACACACAGAGAGGAGGTCCTGGCTTCCTTGTTCAGCCTCGCAGCCTCCTTCCCGTGTCCCCATGGCACTGCCTTAACAGAGCATCTGGCCAGGCACAAATGGGATTTGCCAGCCCCAGCAGCACAAGGCAGAGCAGGGAAGGATGGTTTTGAAGCTGGTAACAATAGCTAATTGGCACAGTTGCTTTATTAAGAATCCTGGCTCTTAAACGTTAGAATTATTTCAGAATGGTCCTATTGTCATCTTAGATTGAATTTGCTATAGTAATTCACAAAGCAAACCAACTCACTTTATAATTTATATCCCCAGGAGCAATATTCCATTATTACATTAATACTCCATTATTAATGTACAGGTTTCCCAACACAGAAGGGTTAGTTTGAACTTACTCTGAATCATTTAAAAAAAAAAATACTGTTGAAGGCCTGCACAATTCCTAGCTTTTTAATGCTATTCAGCACATTTCTTCTGTTTCCTGGGCTTCATATGCAGGGAGACATTTGAAATCAAACACACATGAATTCGAGCAGCACGATGCTATGCTACTGAGAATCTGTGAGACACTAACATGGTGGTAAGGTTACTGCTTTACGGAAGACTGGGCTGTTTGACAAACTTTGTGGGTTAGTGGAAGGGTACCTCTTACAAGAGTCATCAGTAATGTCTGGGAAATGCAATCAGCAAATGAGAAATGCTTTCTCTGTCCGAGCCTTACATTTACTTAGGTTGCAGCAAAAAAGTTTTAGCTGGCACATTTTGGCTTTACCTTATCCGTGGGGTTTGTTAAATTCTACTTATTGACCAGATCCAGTTTGACATTTACAACCCTCCAAGAACAAGCCAAGCAGGATTACAAGTCAAGAGACGAAGGAAGGAGCTTCTGTGAAAGAGTTCTCATCGATAAGACTATGCAACATGTAGAGACTATGCGTGTTAGGCAAGGTGACGAGGCTATGACTAAAAGATGCAAACGTTTATAGTAAAATGAAAAGAGGTCTGAGGAAACAGGCTATGGAAAAGTTGACTTTAGAAGATAGGAAGAGAAGGAGCTCATGATCATAACAAACTAATGAGAGCTGGAGGAGAATAAGATTCCCATTACAAGGAAGACATGAGAGAGGAGAATTTTGAGGGGAAATGGTAGTGACATTACTATGTGACTGAGAACTTACCATGGTCCAGTCTTGGTCCAGAGTGCTTTGGGTATATTAAGGACAATACTATTGTAAAGGGATCAGAGGAAGGCCCTGAAGACCGTTAACTGAGAAAAGGCTGTTGGCTTTTGATCTTTGGAGGGTTATTTTTGACTTTGTGGGGGAAAACATTTTAACACAGTGGAAGTATCAGAAGCCAGGTTTTAAATGTTTAAGGAAAGAAGAATTGGTAAGGATGTCAGTGTAGGGAGTTCAAATTACCTTTCCCAGAGCTTTGTCAATGGAGCAGTAAAGATCACATATACAGTCCTGTCCTACTTCCGTTGAGTGCTTCCGACTATGGGTGTGTTTAAAGATTGAGAAGGAGGACATGTAATGCTGAGGTTGTAAGACCCCTCTCCTGAGTCTGAGATCGTGATGGACCACCAGCTTCTTTGGGAGGATGAAGCCCGTCGTTGCAAAAGGCACCGTGTGAGCCCTGTAAGGTGTAATGTCTTGACTAAGAGTTATTGAGTAAAGAAAGTCCCTAAGAAATGCGTGCTATTTAAGAATCAAGCATGTGAATTACTGGAATATGAAAACAAGGAGTTGCTTTCAAAGTTTTCCATAAGGTTGTCGTCACTGTTTTCTGGTCAAATTACACACAGTCTACTGAGATTTGTCTTGGTAGAAACTTGGACTGGTTTGTCTGAGGTTTTCTGAGTAGTACCTTGTAATTAAGACAGACATGGAAAATGTTGTAAAGGTGATGTGCATGTGTTCGATAATTTAGTCTAACTTACTGTAATGGAGAAATTTCCCTGCTAGCTCCTTGATTTCTAAGTTAAAGTTGATTTTCATAGTCTTGAAAATGTCTCTTCTAGTAAAAGAATGCCTATATTTTAGTAGACTCCAAGTCTGCCTCACATACGTGAAGGGTCATGTTTCAGTACCTATTATTTGGAATAAACAGGATCCTCAAGCAAATTGCCATTTCCCTTAAAAAAAGAAAAAAAAAGGCCAGTTTTAAAATCCTTCGTAAGCCACTGGGTTGACTTTAAGCCAGTTTTTTAAAGGAAATCACTCAAAACACCACTCTGTTCGGTAAGAGTAGCTTTCCAGTTGAGTCACAAAAGGTGTTGTGGCTCAGGGCTTTGCTGCACTATCTCCATATCTATTGAGCTGATAATTATGGAGTAAAACAGTGTATGCTGCTTTGTGTTTTCTATGAAGTAAACTTTGATTCATTTTACAAGAGCTAACCCTTGTCTGGAGTACTGTGTAGTAATTTGCATAATTTCTCAAGAACATCCCAAGATGAACATGTGTTGTAGATCAAATTTGAATCAAATGTAAGTAACTTCTGAAATAAGTAAACATAAATGTACGTATATACATGCATATAGGTATTATAGATAACATAGGTATAAAAATGTGTATGCATGTATAACTTCTCCCCAGCTTTAGTTGATGAGCTGTTTATGAATGTCTTCCTTTAAAATAACTTACATTACTAAGATAAGTATTATATGAGGGCCATGCTAACTGCTTTAACAACTAAATTTTTTTTTTGTTTGTTTTTTGGTTTTTTTTAGACTTTATTTATTTATTCGACAGAGATAGAGACAGCCAGCGAGAGAGGGAACACAAGCAGGGGGAGTGGGAGAAAGAAGCAGGCTCATAGCAGAAGAGCCTGATGTGGGGCTCGATCCCATAACGCCAGGATCACGCCCTGAGCCGAAGGCAGACGCTTAACCGCTGTGCCACCCAGGCACCCTGACAACTAAAATTTTAATAACAGCGTTATTATTTTAAAATTTTCCAGCATGCACGTAACTGGTGAATAGGAAATTACTGCTTCTCTCGGTCACTTTCGAGACCCGTGCTTACAGAAGCTACTATGGCAGGCTTCCAGAATCACTCTGGGCACTGTTACCCAGTTACCGAGAAGGCAGAGGAGAGCAAGTAGCATCACCCAGGGAAGCTAATGATGGGCCAGGCCTAGTAGCCCATAGTCACTTCTGCTCATATTCTGTTGGCTAGGATTCCATCACATGGCCACATTAGATTGCAAAGGAATGTGGAACATATAGTCCAACAATATTCCCAGGAGAAGAGGAAGTGGTATTTTGGTATATTCTCTGTTGCCAAAATATTTAATAAATACCGTTTTTTAGAAAGTGTTAATAGGACATCGCTTCATAATATAAAATCACAGATCATGATCTTTATAATTATATACATTCCTAATTTATATAACAAATATATAATGATATACATGAGTATTAAGGCGTTTTTGTATGGTGATGTGGAGACGAAGGGAGTTCAAGGCCAGAGGGGATTTTGATTAACTAAGAGGGTCACTGTCAAAAACCTAGCAGAGAGCTATTGCTGTACATATAGACTTATGAGAAGCATACCTGAGGACTCTACGTCTACTGAAGGGGTGTCACTTGCTATTTCTAAGTAAGAAACTCTGATAGTGACAGAGAAACAGCCTTATTGTTGAGAAGTTCATAATAACTGGGATGTCAAGAGCTGTCTAGAGGAGGCAAAGAGTTTAATGGTGTTTCTTTAAATTACCATGCTATGTTCATAGAGATTTGATTTGTAGCCAAATCTGTGTTTTGCAAAATCAAGTGCTTTTTGAAGACTTGCACCTTCCTTAGATGACAATGTGGAAATCTACCTGTGAAAGGCCGTAGGTTTCTGAGAGAAGACAAAATGCTATTGAAATTGGAACTTTCTTATTTAATACAAATTTGCATATCTTATTTACTAAAATCATAATTAACACCTCCATTGCCATTATCAAATAGCTGAAAATAATTAGTTTTATTTAGTACATACCACCAGAAGCAAAGGAAACTACAAAGTATTTATATCAGTTTTCCTTGACGTTTTTTTCAGTTGACTCCTTTTCCTTTTTCACTTTTTGTCAACCAGGGCAGAAATAGCCTACACTTCTTCTCTCAATGTCTCTACAACTTATGGTTAAAGAATAGATAAGTCATGATTATTTACAGGTGAAACTTTTTTTTTTTTTTTTGAGGGCAGTGTTTTTATTAGAGTTAGTAGATCTCAGATTTGGGGGTGCATATTCTCGTGCAATTCCTCATTTTCTTATAAGGAATTGGTTGAATGACTGCTGCACAATGAATTTTTGTTTTTTTTTTCCCTTTCAGTTCAGTACTATGTATCATATTTTATTTTTACATATTCAAATGTACTTTAATATTATATAATATTGCAATATTATAGACTAGGCAGTCTTATCAACAAGTCTCTTTGCATATAGGAATTAGAGGGTGGGGTATTGTACTTAAAAAACATTTCAAGTAATTATTTTAAAGTTGATTTAATATCACTATGTATAACAAAATCCTAGAGCATTTATAGCCCCCACTTTCCTTCAAAAACAAAGTAATTGTAAATGTTCTACATATTAAATTTACAGACGGTGTCGATCTTACTCTTCTATTCCCTTTTTCTCATCCTCTTCAAAACTTCCTCATCAACCACAGTTCTTCCATATACAGTCTATGTTGGAGAGGGCAAGTTATATATTTCAGGTTTTTTTTTTAACTTTACAGAATCTACAAATCTCTAAATTAAAAAAGAACTTTTCGTTATGCATATGCTTGTTATTTCAGTAAGATCAACAAAATGTTTAGGAGCACAAACAAATTCATTAATTATCTTTTGTATCCAGGGCAAAATATAGCAGGCAAGTTGAAAAATGAATTGTTTATTTTTGGAGGGGCTGGGAATAAAGAACAATGAAACTTCCAAATAAAAGTAGTTGGACCTTTTTGCTGTGGATTTGAAAATAAGTCCAGAAGGCTGAGCTTAATATAACATGTGGCAGGTGGCCTGCGTTTGCCTGGAGAATTCCTTTAGGGCAAGACAGCTCAGCAAACACATAAATCCTTTTTTCTCTGTTATCTAGTAGCACATTTAGTTGCCATGGGGATTTTATTTATGCAGCAGATCCTCTGCAGTTCAGTTTGTGCCTAAAGTTTAACCGTACAGCTGTTACCGTAAATGCTACATGGCAATATTTTCCAAACACAGACCCTAGAACAAAAAGAACATTTTTTTTTCCAGCGTTGATTTTGCTTTTTATGTTTTGAAACATCTTAGTAAAGTATGACTATATACCAGGAACACGTCACAAATTCCAGCCAAGCCATTGGTATCATTTCGTGTTACTCAAATTGTTCACTAGCAAATAAATTATATGAAAATGTAGCAAATGTATTTTCAACGAAGGCAAAATTTTGCAAGTTGAAATGAATAGCTTATTCATTATATTCTGTGTATTTAAAGGGTTTTGATCTCCCTCCCGCCCAGTATGTTAACTTCTTTTTTTTTTTTTAAAAAAGATTTTTTCATTTTTTTTATTTGACAGAGATAGAGACAGCCAGCGAGAGAGGGAACACAAGCAGGGGGAGTGGGAGAGGAAGAAGCAGGCTCATAGCAGAGGAGCCTGATGTGGGGCTCGATCCCACAACGCCGGGATCACGCCCTGAGCCGAAGGCAGACGCTTAACCGCTGTGCCACCCAGGCGCCCCCAGTATGTTAACTTCTTAAAGGAGTTTAGATCAAATGATCAGACAAATACTTGCTCTTCTGTGTCTTCTCACTTCCCCAGCTCTTTCAGTACTTTCCCCCCACTATTTCTAGGGGAGGAGGGAGGAAAACAAGATAGAAAAATGGTGATTGCTTTTGCAACAATCAAGAAATATCTAAGTTTCTCCAGCTCTGAGCTAGGTCCTGATTTGGAATGAATTGCTTTTGTTTAGTCTTGATTTGTACTACACCAGATAAATCACCAGTATGTCTCCTTTGTGTGAACAGCATGGATTGGTCAATGAAAAGGGGGAACTGATGGTTTTAGATGGAATGCATAAAATTACCTCCCACCATCTGTGTCACAGCGCACCAGGAAAATGATGAAAGGAGAACTTGAAATCCAGGTAAAGTTGTTTCCTTAGAAGGAAAGCAAAGCATTTAGAATCAAGATAAATGTTTCTCATCTTCCTCCCCACTTGATAATTTTGGAAGGGAGGTTGACTGTTACAGAGAACTGTCGAGACATCATCATTACAGATGGTTCTGCTCTAGTTAGATGGTCAACATATAAAATTTGAAATGATAAACCAAATGAAGGCCTTCTGTTTAATACCGTATATTCTTGGCAGTAACCAAGCAGTTTAACATGGAAATGGCGTTACTACAGTAGGAGTCATTAAAGATAATCTCTGCTAGGAACGTACACCTTTCAGATATTTTATCTTCCTATTACAAAGAGCCACATAAGTTTGAAAACGAATTTTGATGTCATTACTCGAATAAATTAGAGATTTTAAGTGGCAACTGTTAACAAGTTCTGTCTATAGAGTGGATGCTCTGAAGGCATTGAAGGCACTGTGCCTCCTGTAAGAGGTGACTGCAATCTCTTGCCATTTACTGTGCAATTAAAAAAAAAAAAAAAAAAAAAAAAATGGAATTTTTTTTAAAATTTCTTTGGGGATATTAAAAAGCAAACATACATCTTCCTTGTATCCATATAATCAACAGTGTTATGGGCAAGTATTCAGTTTTCATGAAGTCATTTCTTGAAAATGTCAGCTACCATATTGACTCTTTATGGCATTGCTACTCGGAGTGTGGCCCATGGACCAGTAGCATTGGCATCACCTGGGTGCTTGTTAGAAATACAGAATTTTGCCCTCCCCCCCATACAGAGAAAGAATCTGCATTTTGGCAAAATGCCCAGTTGATTGCTGTGCGTATTAAGTTTGAGAAGCATCAGTCTTTGGGCCGTCAAGCTGGCGCTCAAAGTGTACTCGAGATTATTGTGCAAGGGGGCGTAGTTTCATCAGCTATTTTGGGACTTGTTAGAAGGAGACTTAACTCTCTTTTTAGTTTTTTATCTTTTGTACTTTCATCATACACAAACACACACACACACCCCCCATCAATTCTGTGTTCGTTCTTCCTCCACACTAGTGATAATTAATGCCAAAATTCCTTCAGGAATATAGGTTGACCAGCTACTTACACTACTGAGAATGTTTGAGTCACTTTCTCTTCTGTCTGTAGAACCAATCCACCTTTTTGTCCTCCTCTTTTAACAGACTGCCCTATGAACCCTGACCCAACATCACAACAAATGACTCCCCATGCCCTCGACACATGTTCTTTATAACTCCATGCCCTTTCATATGCTGTTTCCTCTGCTGGGAATATTCTTTTATTTTCCACCTGACAAACTTTGATTCATACTTGAAGGTTCATTCAGTTGCAGTGTTTTCTAGCTGAGGCATTCGTTTTTATGCAAACAGAATGAGTCGCACTTTCCATGGGGTATCTATGGTATTTATGCAAACCTGTGCTAGATTTCTCATGACCCCATGTTCAATCTATTACTTACTTAGGAGTCTGCCTCCCTCACTGGACTCACTGCTCCTTGAAAATGCTACTCTTACCCAATTTACCTGTGTATTCCCAGCACCTAGGAAGATAGCCAGACCATAACAAGTGCTTGTTAAGTGCTTGTTAAATGAATGAGTGCCAAATCCACTTAAAAGTACACTTTTTTAGCAATCAGAACTGCTAATAAATTAAGATATCAGGGTAAATCAATCCCCTCTCTCTGCTATAACCTTTCATAAAACAAAAAAACAACCTTTCTGTTTTGAGAGAATCATATTAGATATGGTGGAAATAGAAAGGATAATAAAAGACCACATATAAAGTAGGGTACAGAAAAGAGAAGGACCTGAAATTGAAAAATTTACTGAAGAAGCTTGAATGTTCAACTGTAGAGAAACTAGTACACTGGAGAAAACCAAGAGTGAAATAAAAATGATTTCCAAGGATTTGATTATATTTAATGTGAAAATTGTATTACCCTTTTTACAGTGGGGGATCAGCTATCACTTTGATTTGTGGTTAAAAATTGGAAGTTTATCTTTGAAATAACCTAACCTTCTAGATGTACCTTAAAACTGCGTATTTTACTTTTGTAAGAATTCCATATGCACAAATGATGTTACAGCGTTAGTATTAATATGGGGGGGATGAGAATACTGGATTTTTCTTTGAACATAAATGGTAGTGGTTTGTATCAAACTAGGATTATTTTCTTTTTTATAAATGTTGACATAGAAACCACACAGACTGTAAAGGAATGTACTTATGTGTGTATGGGCCAGACCTACTATTGTACATTTTCCCTTTGTCTTACACCAACTGCTACAGTTGAAACTCATGGTAGTACTTCTAAGGTATACTGCGGAAACAAAATGAAAAGTTTGAATATTTCTTCAGTAAAAGTGGAAAACTTAACTGTATGACCATAAACTTAACCTAGAAGTGGAAAAGTTTAGACAGACATAGCACATTTAATTTGAACAACAAAATAAGGTTTGTGATGTCTGGTAAGAGAAATCAATGACGTTTCTAATTCTTACTCAATTCAAAAGACTTTGATTTTTGATCTGTATTTTGTGAAAATAAAATTAAATTTTTAAAATTTTAGATTGTATTTTGTAAAATTTTTAATTTGTATTTCACTAAAAGGGGAGTTTTGGGATTTTGTTCTAATGCTATTAGTAATGTTGGACAAGTGTTTTAAGGAATCTGTGGTCCTTAGAGTTTTCAGCCAGTTATGCTATTCATAGGTACGAATTAGAACTTATTTTTACTATGCACTGAAAGTGCTCAAATATTTAATAGCGTACAGATTTCACTCTACCACAAAGCTTGGTGGGCCTGAGATATTCTATAGTTATTAAGGAGATGGAGATGGTTCAGGGTCAGCAGGAGAAACAAAGACTGAGGGGAAGAAGTTCCAGAATAAAACAATTTAAAGGGCCATTTACTATTCAAAAATGGTTTTTTTTTTTTTTTTTTGAGGTCAGTAAGAGATCACATTCAGATGTTTGTTGTGGAACTCTTGATTATAAAATCATTAAAATGAAAGGTTTGTTTTCAGTTATGTAGAAGCTAAAGAAAACAAAACAAAGTGACATTTTTACTAATTAACACTTTGGAAGTATTAGTTATTGGGGGGAAGTACTTCTAGAAAACCTGAGAATCCTGGTTAGGCTGTCGCCGCTGCACAGGATGAGGATATACTTCTTATCCTTTTATTTAGAATGTAAAGGACTGTCAGAAATAGTACTGCAAATGGTTTCAGTGATGGTGTGTGTTCGCAGTTACTTTAGATAATCACTAGTCACATTTGGGGCATAAACTGGATTAAAGGAGAATTCAGGGAACTCAAGGACAATCAAGTAACTCTGGAGAAATAACAGCAAGCTTAAAAACTGATGAGATAAATACAGACTAAAGAAGAAAAAGCTAGGTGGTTGGAAGTACATTTGGCTGGGTTTCTTTTTCGGCAGCCTTACGAGGATCACTTAGTATTAATATGCTGAAATCCAGAAGGCTGGCAGTGCTTCCTATGAAGTTCTGTAAGGGAAAAAAATGTGTGTATTTCTTTGGGAAACTAGACTACTTACTGAAACCATTTTCCCCCCTAATAACAGGGAGATGTCGGGCACTGAAAGATTTTCTTAGGGTACTTGAAAGAAGAAAGGGTACCCCTCCTGTATTGTAGGGGCAGCATAGAATAATGGATAAGGCAAAACATAGACTCTGAAGCCAGACCCCTTGGGTTCAACTCCTGGCGCTATCTACAACTAGCTCAGGAAACCAGAGCAGGTCACATCACTGTGTGCCTCAGTTTCTTCATCTGTACAATGGGGTAATAATGCTGTTTACATAGTTGTGAGGATTAAATTCAGTATCACTTAGAGCAATATATGGCATGTAGTAAGTGCTTCATAATATTACTAGTAAGAAATCTGAAAGAGGTATGTTAATGGATAAAAAATACAGAGAAACAGGAGACTGATAAATGTTCTTCTTGTCAACAAAAATGTAAGTTATCTGAAGACTATTGGGAGGAAACCATACTGCAGCAGAGAAAATTGATAGCATAAGAATATCCCAAGGCAGATCTTCTAAAAATTTTATATTGCAGTGTAAAACCAGGAAGGTGTTTAAACATAGCAATTAAGGGGCGCCTGGGTGGCACAGCGGTTAAGCGTCTGCCTTCGGCTCAGGGCGTGATCCCGGCATTATGGGATCGAGCCCCACATCAGGCTCCTCTACTATGAGCCTGCTTCTTCCTCTCCCACTCCCCCTGCTTGTGTTCCCTCTCTCGCTGGCTGTCTCTATCTCTGTCGAATAAATAAATAAAAAATCTTTAAAAAAAAAACATAGCAATTAATTTTGGAAAGGAAGAGAAGATGTTTCAAGAAGAAAAGGGCAACGATGAGTTTTGTAACATAAAGAAGTGAAGTTATGACTGCCTTTCAAGGCCCGTGGCAGAGAAAATGCACTAGGAAGCTATTAGAAATCAAAATAATTGAAAGTGAGTTTGGAGTAGAATTAGTTCAAGAAGCTAAAGAACTACCTACGTTAATAGGATGACGAAGAAAGAAGGGAGAAATACTTAAAGGACAAAGAAAAAGGAATATATACTTTCTCCTATTAAAAAGGAATATATACTTTCTTCTATTAAAAAATTAGCCTCTCAAGAACAAGGGCTTCATCTTCGACTTTCCAGTGTCCTGCCCTGTGCTTAGCTTATAATGCACACTTAAGTATTTAATGAATTTGTGAATGAGTTCATCTAATTAATGGATTAATTAATGGATTGAGGGATTAAATTTATCAACAAATAATTTATATGAACATTATAAGGAAGTAGGTCATATACAAAACTTTTAATTTCGGTTTTCCATATTCCTTTATACTTCAGGGCACAGAATTTAAAAATGGAGAGTTAAATAATAGAGAATTTCTCAATTATTCAGATAAAATTAAGGAAAAATGAGAGTGTGTTTTCTGCTTAAAATTCTATTAAATACAGAGGTGTTTAGGATTTAGAAGCAAAAATGGCTAATCAAGAGGTCAAAGTGTCATCAACCTACGAGAAAAGGCAGAATTTTTAAGTAAGAATATTAGGCAGGCAGAACTTTATGGAGAATTCTGTTTCCTTGAAACTGTTTTGGACGTCTGCCGTGTACTGTTCCTCAAATGGGGAAAGATGAATGTGTATGGAACACAGTTCAGTTGCTTTACTTCATAAAGGCCCTAGACGTGTTCAAACCTAGGGTATAAGACATTTGTGGGATTATCACGACAACTAGGAAGAGAGGTTAGAAGAAAGAAACATGAATTCTTAAATGATAGCTATCGGGAAAGAAGATTACAGGCTGCTTTATTAAAAATAGTAACGTTATTAGATGGGTTACCTAGTTTTCGTCAAAATAGCATAAGGCATTTGGGGGTAACATCAACTGTTCAGATGATCGCTGATTTGGGCAACATGCCTTGTAAGGGCAGTGAACACAAACGGCAACTGCTGCTGTTAGTGAATTAGAAAAAGGTACAGGTCACAAGAAAGCCACCCTGAGCCTTCAGCTGTACGCACGGGCTGTAGACACTGCGAAAGATGAACTGGCAGATTCAAGAGCCGTGGAGCTTGCTAGTTGTTAAACTGCAGTCTTCCGGTGGCGGACCGCTGTTAAAACTTAAAAATTAATGGAAGGTTTTTCATTTTTATAGTAACCCGAGTATTTTTTTCTTAGGTCTTTGATATAGCCACCCCTTATCTACTTGCAGGTGACAGTAGAGGACAGAAAAGACTAAACAATAAATGGAAAACTGCATACATTCTTTAATTCCTTTGGTAGGTGTTTGAGTATCTACTGCTTGCTAGACAAAGACTAACTTAAAACAGAATGGATGCTGCCCCCGTACTCTAAGCCTAGTCTGGCCGCATTCTCATGGCTTTCTTGTGCTCAGAAATTCCCTGGAAATGTTAAAAAATGAAGACCCTCAGGTATTACAGTGAGATGGCTTCTATTAGCTGTGTGTATCAGGTGGGGTAGGGGAAGAGGAAGGTGGGGGGGCCCATAATCTCTCTGTCATCAAACTATACGTGTGTTGATGATGTGTGTGGTTAGAGAAACCCCCTTGGAGACTCATTGGGCAAGTAAGTAACCACAGAGGGATTTCTCAGTGCAAGAGGCATCAAGTGGGATAAACGATGGATGGGAAGGTCTTGGCCAGCTTGAAAGGGTTTGGTTGGTGACGTGGTAGAGAGGGAAGGGTGGCAGGGTGCTCCAGAACACAGGGAAGAATAGGTGTTAGTACTGACAGTTTGTGTCCTTACTCTATTTCGTGGCTTCCTCTTGAACTTGATGTTGTACCAGAGTTCAACAAGAATGTACTGAACAGATTCTACTTACCCCTGAACATAACATTTGTTCCCAACCCCAGAGAAGCTCATGGTTGGGGACATGCACATAATCTTGAGGTTTAAATGATTTACATATGTGAAATGCTTGTTGGTTAGTACCTGTAACACATCTAAGCTATGAAGCATAATAAAATATACACCGGAGGGCACCACCCAGTTTAAAAGACTAAAACCTAAGCAGTACCTTTGAAGCTGCCTGGATTATACCTGATCCTATATGTCCCCCACTGAGATACACTGATTTTGTTGTTGTTGTTGTTTATTGATCCCTGTTGCTGAAATTGTTTTAACTCTCAATTAATAATTTGGGGCAGGTTCTTTGGTATTTCCCATATTAATATCACATCCTTGAATCACAGTTTGATTTTTGCTTTCCTTGTCTTGTTTCTGGTTTTAAATGTGATTCTTCTGATATTTAACTACCAAGATTAGCTGTAGCTGTTCCATGGGTATCTGTTATTTAGTGAAGGAGGTCTGTGAGTGTGCTAAGAAGTGTTTTGTTTGTTGATTATGCATTTGCATGGAATTTGATTAAGTGGTTTTTCTGCATGTATTGATGATATAGTCTGATTTTTCTCCTGTAATCTATTAACATGGTAAATTACATTTAAAGATTTTTCTAATATTGTATTTCTGATATAAAATCAAGTTAGCATGGAATTTCTCTATTTTAGACACTGTTGAACTCAGTTTCCTAACATTTTGTTGTAGTACTTTTGTCATATTGAGATTTTATAAAGTAACATTCTTTAGGGTTTATGAGTGGTCCTCTTCTTATTCACTTGGGTGAGTCTCATGTCCTTATTATATGAACACATGAATCCGGGAATTTTATCAATTTGGTTGGGCCATGTAGTCAAGTTTTATTAAAACCTCTCGGATGGTGTTTACAAGTATTGTGTTCTAGTGTCACATCAAAATACTCAATAAATATGTTAAGCACTGACTATGCAGTGCCTTGAGCATACAGTTGTTAGTAGGATTTTGTTGTTGTTCAAAAAGTGTATATTCATCAATGAAAGGGGACATCAACTAGGAATAGAAATAGGCGTGCCCTGTAGGTCAGGGAATCACCCTCCATGGGCTTCTGTTTTGCTCACGTCCAAAACCTTCTTAGATCTCCTCATTTTTCAGTGATCTCAGTCCCTTCTTTGCTCAGTCCCTTGGTTCCATTTCCTCTCCTATGGATAGTCTGTCACTTACATTACCTTGAGGTTCTTTCTCCTACAAGCCAGGCCATAGAAAAGACAATAGTTTCCTCCTGCTCCTTTATAAAAAGAGGTTCATACTTGTTCACACTCTTTGCGTTTTACTGGTTTGGGCATTTATTGCCTTAGAAACCTGGCAGGTGCTAACCATAAAACCAAACATGGGGAAGTTGGAAAGCTTCCTAAATTCTCCCTGTGTTGGTCTCTAGTTTTTTACTCTTTTTTTTTTCTTCAGAAAAGAAAATGGAAAATCCTAGGGCTTTATTATTGAGGATATGGTTCGTCTTCCTAAATCCTTATCCCATAAGTGTACAATCTTCCAGATCCACAAAAATCTCTTCCTCTCCAGCATCCATGATAGACCCACTTGATGCAAATTCTTAAAGCAATAAGCAGGCACTTTGTGTCCCTAAAGTCACCACTAAGGGGTGCTTATATTTACAAACTGCTTCCCAGACCAGAATTATCTAGCCTGGACCTGTGTTCACTTAAGTAATTAAGTTCGAGTTCTACGCTTGGTGGTAGCAGAGTGGTAAAATTTTGTCTTTTTATGTCTTTGAGAAAATACACAAAGCTGTCGTGGTTTAACTTCAGTAATAAAATTTTGGAATGATTAAGATATTTAAAAAAAAGCCATAAAGATTAGTGAAATTAGTGAACTGAAAAACCTCGTTTAAATACTGATGACACTATTTTTGGTGAAAAGATGGACAACAATTTAAACAATTGAAGAATAAGCACAATTAAAGAAAAACAAAACCGTGAGAAGGATAATCAATCATATTGTACTTTAAAAGTACATACAATCATATTGTATGTACTTTTAAAAGTATAGTACATCTGTCCACCAACAAACGGATGTGGGATCCATGTGGTAAAATAATTATGTTTCTCAATTAATAATACAAGTTAAAAACCCATTAAAGGAAACCTCAAGAGTTTTCCATTCTTCTCATATATTGGAATTTTGTTGTATTAAATATTGCTTAAATAAGGTGTTATGAAGGAGTTGGAAATATTTATTGTTTTTATAAACATCCATTTTATGATTAAAAACAATATTTCAGGGGCTCCTGGGTGGCTCAGTCAATTAAGCATCCAACTCTTGATTTCAGCTCAGGTCATGATCTCAGGGTCCTGAGATTGAGCCCCTTGTGGGGCTCAAGATTCTCTGTCTCCTTCTCCCTCTGCCCTATCTGTCCCTCCCTTTTTCTTTTTGATGATATCATTTTTTCAGTTGATTGGTCTTTGAAATTTCCTTAAAGTAAGTTAATGATATACTCCCTTATTTAGTTTCCTTTGCTGACTTAGAGCCACACACCGCCTCAGCAGGCATAACCTCTCCTTAGAGCAACGCTGAGCTTGCCAACGCAAGAGGAGATGTTGCGAAAGTGGATGAAGGGAAGAGGAATAGTTCTGAGCTGCAAGATTATTTTTCCTTTCCCTTGCTAATGTAACTGCATGAATACATAAATTAACAATAAGTAAAATAAGCATGATGTGGGCTTAAAAATCATTGGTATTTCTATTGCATCTGAGATTGTTTTGAAATCAATTATACTTCATGGAAATATCTCCATTCTTATTTTGTAATCACATTGTGTACTCTGGAATTTTTAGGCCATTTGTGTTTTAAAAAAAAGGGAGGGGGGAGTGGTAAAAGAATTGTATGACAAGCAAAAGGGAGATGTAATTACTGCCTTATGCTTTTACAAAGTATTAACTTCCTAGTAAATTTAGAAAAAGAAGTTTTGATTCCAAATTTTGCTTGTATTGTGTTTATTATTCTAGCTCTTCATTTTCTAACACATTAAATGTAGAAATAGAACCTCAGTGTCAATAATCTCATTCTTCACACCCGCTCTTTAGCCATCTCTCCCTTCCTAAAATTCTTAGAGAGGAGGCATCCCTGACAGTTTGAAGCTTGTGTTGTAAGAAACCTTGAAGAATTCATCCAGTGCAGCCTTTCACCTTGAGAAAGGACAACTAAAGCCTTCCCAGCACAGGGCTATTTATTCTACTCTTAAAGATGCCTGAAGAAGTTAAATCCATAGCAGGGTCAATCTGTGCTCACTGTTCACATGAGCTTTATTATCTGGTCCAAATCCCCACTATTTGAGTTCCCTCGTTGTCGTCTTTACTTTTCAGTGACACTCAGGGCAAATCTCAACACCAGGTTCCTTGGGAGTTGAGGATTTGAAGATACTTTTTCCCTCAAGGAAAAACTAGTTTTCAGTCTGTCTTGTGTAATAATATTTTATGTGTTGAAAACTAATTAGCTCATCCATTTGTAATCCGGCTCTTTGTCTTCTAGAATAAATAATTCAAATGGTAGCTTTAAGATAGGTCTATTGATGATCCTTTAAGCATTTGGCTTAAATGACCTATTTTGACCCTCTCCAACCTGAATACCTCTCAAAGTGAGCCACCAGTTGCACTCATCCGTACATTCATCTGCATCTAAGTGGTCTAGCTATTTTCCAAAAATTAAATAGATACTTATGAAAGCTCTCAAAAAACTTTAAGTTGAACTCCTTACATAATTTCACATGTATTTCATCTAAGTGATAAATTGGGGAGTTTGTGTACCTGTCTCTGTAACTAGACACCTACAGTTTTAGAGAAAAATACCTATAAATTTGCAGTCCTTTTTAGTCATCTGGTACACATTGTGTTAAAAATCCATCTAAATCACTGCAGCCCCTGGTGCGTGCTTGTATGCCTGCACACTACACAAACATACCCATACACATACATTTTTCTCAGTTTTTGTTAAATGCCTACTATGGGCATGAATAAGATAAAATTTCTGGCTTTGTTGGTAAGGCTGGATGTAAAAAAAAAAAAAAAAGCCAGTAAACTATTGTGTATCATTACAGGAGTGAACTGGGAATATAATATTTGAGTGCAATTTGGAGGATCAATTGGGTTTTATTACACAGGGAAAGAAGGGAAAGGCATGTTGGGGGCTGGCTCTGTAAGCAAACTGTGATTGGTTGCAAGTGTTAGAATCAGTGTCGGGACACAGGCCTGAAGAGGTGGATTGGGAAAGCTGGCTAAATCAGCTGAAACCACAGGGATGGAAGAGCCGTTAAAGGATTTCAAGTGGTTTGTGTGTTGGATGAAACAGCAAGTGATGTGGCAACTGGATCAGAGGCTGGTGAGAAAGGATGGAATCTGAGAAGCTGGTAAGGAGCTTAGTGGAGGACGTCCAGGTGGCACGATGAGGACCATGGATACATAATGCAGTGGGGGCGGGAATGAAGAGCAAGTATGGGTACCACAGGCTTGGCAGGTGCCGTGTAAGTTGAATGGGGGCAATAAAAAAGGCTGAGGTCTAGAGTGACTGCCAGTCTCTTTAGCTTGGACTTCCGAGTACAGAAAATGTATTGTAGTGAGGTATTGAGACAGAGATGACTTCGATACTCGACTTTCCCCTAGGCTTGTAGGAGTAGACCAGAGGTTTTGGTCTGGAGCTCAGGAGAGAGGTTCAAGATGGAAAGGGAGATTGGTGGTTGAAAACCTCTAGAGTTAGGAAGATGAGGACACGAATGGAGCCTTCCAGGAATACCAGCATTGAGGATGGTAGGAACAGGGAAGCTAGGTAGCAAGGTAAGCAATTCAGCTTCGAGGGAGCGGAGACTGAGAAGGCAGGGAAATGTGGCCATGGTGGAAAGGACTGCTGGGGGGGGGGGAGTGGAAAGGACCGCTGCGGGGGGGAGTATCTCATGCCACAGAAGACTGAAAACTTAGTAGTAAGGTGGTTGGAGAGCTAAATTAGGGCAATTTCACTGAAGCGTTTGTCTCAAAAGCCAGATGATAGTAGCTTTAGAAGCAAATGGGGGCAGGGGAAGAAACTGTGGACTTATAATTGCCTTACTGCAGATATTATTAGGTCCTTTTTTAGGTTTTCTTTTTACTTCTCATACGAACCCTGTGAAGAAGGTATTTTGCAGATAAGAAATTGAGTTTTAAATAAATATTTTCCAAATTGCATGAAGAATAAATTATAGAGTCAAAATTCAATCTCTAGTTCCTTATTACTTTTAAATTAGTTGGTCTATGATGTAATAAAATAGGTGAAATGGATTATTATTCTGAGTAGATAAATAAGATATATCTATCTCCAGAATGGCCACTTTTCAAGTATGTTTTCTGAAAGAAAACTGATAACTTCTGTGTTCTATGTGGTATCCTAAAAATTCCCACTCCATATTACTCATATCATCTTTATGCAATTGCATGATCAATAGAAACACAGCAATAAAGCTATATGTATGGATGTATGTCATGGGCATCAGGATTAAGAGTCTGTCATGATGAATGAGAGCATGCGCACATGTGCGTACACATTACATAAATGTATTAAGTTGGCTCTAAAGGCAAACTTTGATAGCAATGAAGGAATGTACGTACTATGTAAAATGGGTGATAAAATACTTTACATAGGAGAGATGAGCAAAGTCTTTCCTTCTGTTAATATGCATCCCAGAGTCTTTAGGACCAGTCAGAATTAATAATGTTCTGATCATAAGAGCCACAGGGCCTACAAAGGTCTTGGTTAAGCCAGATCATAATTTGATAACTAAACTGATTGGTATCTAATGAATGTCTGTGTTAATGGCTAATAGTAATGAATAATAAGTAGTAAAATAACATTATGCCCATCACAGTAAATAGTATAAAGACAATAAGCCCATTGGAAAAATGTCCATGGTTTATAGTAAAGGCAACAAAGTCTTGGTATTTTCTATGTGAAATAACAGTGAAGTGGAAACCCTTGCAGGAATGTAGTTCCTGCCTAATGTGGTTTTGTCCTAGAGCTGCTTCTTGGTGACATAGTATGGGTGTTCAAGAGAAGGGAGAGGTCATGGAAATTCTAGGTTTGGGATTCTAGTCGATGTAGGAAAGCTTTTAGATTGAAGTTGTACTTGAAAGCGGGATTTGGAAACAAGTAGTATGTAGGTAATGGCATCACGGATCACTATCCAAGGCAAAAATTGAATAAATAAAGGAGGTTGCTTCTGGGGGCAGGCCATATTGAAGCTTGCTTTATGTCTGAAAATGAGGGGAAATGTCTTCTTTTGGAAATTCGTGGGTATAGTTAAATTGCATCTTCTACCCATAACATGCACATTGACTGTTCAGAATCTGACAAGTGAATTTGTTCTTAGACATCAAAGTCTCTTAGGAATTTTCAGCTGCTGTTCTTCTTTGGGTTTAGGATGGACACTTGAATCTTTTTTTTTTTTGGAATGAGATTCTAGTCATGTTTTAGTTTATACCATAGCAAAGAGGTTTTAAATGACCTCTTTATGAATGCAGTTGCTACTGCTTCTGTTCTCATTTCCCTTGATCTCAGCATGGCTTTTGACACTGTCAACCGCGCTATCATTTCAGAGTGCTTGAGGGAATTTCCATCCTTAAACACTCAATTTTACATCAAAATAACACTTGAAAAGCACAGATTTATAGGCAAATATTTTAGCTAAATGGTTTTTTCAAGAATATTGAAAATTCTATTTAGTTAAAACAATAGCATCTAGAGGTCTGATTATTTTTGTTTAGCTGCAGAAATGCTTTCCATTTCACCCTGCTATCGGGGGCTGTTTTGATGTTTTATGTCTGCTCTGTTTGCTTGGCCATGAGCATAGGTGGCTGCATGTGTAAGTGGGCACCTTCTGTCCTACTGAAGTGAGCAACATGATGAACCAATGGAGTTTTGTTTTGAACTAGAACTTACATTGCACTCGTTCGCTTCGGTGTCATGTTGGTGTGAAAGTAGTTATTTCTATACCCAGCGCCACTGGTCTGTTAGGTCTTAACATAGATGACATTAACTTGTGAGCTACCTGATCTTTCTGGTGAATGTGCTTAAAGATTGACCTTTTTTTCCTTAGGAATATGGTGGTTAAAGGGAGGTATTCACAGGTAAATTCTGACTTTGAGCTCTAGGACACCCCAACATTTAATTTCAATGTTACAACGTAAATAGAGCTCTTAATCCAGGATTATTAGTTATAAAGCTGATGCCAGCCTTTGTCCCTTAAAGTGTCCTTCCTTTACGTTATGTTAAGCATATTAATAATACTTGAAGCTGTCATTTGAAAAATATACCTACATTTATTCTCCATTTATCCCTGTCTAATATAGAAGGTTGGACTTGGCTTTGAATTGCCTCTGGACTTCATATCTATCCTTCCCAGCTGGCCGTTCTTCCAAGAATCCTTTTCTAAACTCCAGCAGTCCTTGAAGTCATAGGGATGTGTAAAAGTGAGAAAACTACTCCCAGACTGGACTCTGGGATCCTACAATTGACCTTTCAGCAAACTAAGAAATAATGGCTGTGTTATTCAGTGAATTCGGTGTCCTGAGCAGATTTCCTGATTTAATTTTTGAAACGTGTTTCTTCTTGGCCACTATAATTTATGGGGCCTATCAGTTAGATAGTTTCAGTTAGAGAACTAAACATTTTCAGTAATGGTAAGGAATTTCTTAAAAATGAGATATTTCAATCCATTTTATCATAAAATATTTGAAGTTTATTAATAATAAATTTTGTATAACAACCGCACATTTCTTTGTGATAAGGCAAGTCCATTATTTTGTAAGGAAATAAGTTTTAAAAAACTGAGGAGCCTTTTGATATTCTGATTATGAAAAGCAAATGTGATTATCTTGGATTCGGATCATTGATTACAAACATAGGAGTCTGAATTTTTCAGAGGGGGGGAAAAACAGATCTGAGAAATTACCCTTTAGACTCTCTTGGATTTCTGAAGAGAAAAAGGGAAGGGAAAGACCAAAGAAAACATAATATAATATTGTCATTGGAATGGTGCACGGTTAAAATGAATGAATGCAACCGGTTCTAGCAACCGGAGCAGTCTAGTGCTCCTTTTAGAAGAGCCCCTTGGTGGCCTGTTGCCTTAGACTTAATGGAAGTGGAGGGCACTCTTCTAGTAAAGTGGACCTGATATTATTAGGATAGAGCCTATAAGGTTTTACACTAGACACAATACAATGTCTTATAAGGTAAAGACAGTACGAGTAGACATGGTATAAGTGTACATAAAAGCTGTGACCATTCAGGTGTAATGACTACCTCTTTTTTTTTTTTAAGATTGATTGATTGATTGATTTTAGGGAGAAAGAGAGAGCATGAGCACTAGTGGAAGGGGCAGAGGGAGAGAGAATCCCAAGCAGACTCCACTTTGAGCGTGGAGCCCAACATAGGGCTTGATCTCACAACCCTGAGATCATGACCTGAGCTGAAACCGAGTC
Organism: Ailuropoda melanoleuca; assembly: GCF_002007445.2. Classification (NCBI taxonomy): domain Eukaryota; kingdom Metazoa; phylum Chordata; class Mammalia; order Carnivora; family Ursidae; genus Ailuropoda; species Ailuropoda melanoleuca. The sequence goes on from NC_048237.1 coordinate 11,076,399, forward strand.
AAACGCTTAACCCACAGTGCCACCCAGGTGCCCCCAATGACTGCCAATTTTTTAAATGAAAAGCTCTTTGGCTGTAAAACAAACAGAACCCCACAAAACACTTCCATGCTAACTTGACTATAAAATCAATGATAAAAGAGACTATAATTAGCTCTATGTTGTTTGCCGAGATTTATGACTGTACAATAGTAATAATCATGGTAATTCAATTTTGCTTAATCCCTTTAGCCACTTTAATGAGATAAGTGGTAGGATCCCCGTGTTGCACATGAAGAAACTGAGACCGAGGAGTAGTGTGGTTCACCCTAGATCATATAGCAGACTTGAGATTTGAACCCGGCTCAGCCTTAGTGCAAAGTCTGTGCTGTGCAGCTTGCTTTCCCCAGTTGAATCAGTCACACAACTTTTATATCTCAGGTGCTCCTTGATGTGAGGGCGCTTGCGAAGCCCACTTGTTAGCGGCTGTTGCTTCTGCAAATATATGGCCTTTGCGTTTGGGTTGTGTACTTTGTGTGCCTATTACAAAGGTGGTGGGAACAGTTTCTAAACACCGCTTTTGCATTATCTGTGGAAGGAGGCAATTTTAATTCCTTCTTTCTCTATACTTTTTGTAGTATGTCCTCAAAGAGGTAGGCTTAACTCCATAGGAATAATTTTTTCCTTATTTTTCTTCATATCATTGATAAAAACTGAGATGAATCAATATGTCAAAATTTCTTGTCTTTTTCTGCTCTTGTAGAAAAATTTAAGAAGTTATGGAAGCTCAGTGTAATCAGTGCAGAAATAGAGCACACTGTTAAATTTTATGAAGACTTATTTGCTGGAAAGGTTCAAGAGAAAAATTCAAGTGTATGGATGCTAAAGCCACACTTTATATATAAAATGTAGACTGAAATAAGAAACATAATTGAATTAGCATGAGGACATTAAGGGATAAAATGAATGTTTTTATTGACTAAGGGTGAGTAGTTGGACCATTATAGTGAAAATCTCAATCAAGGCATCTAAGATATTTAAGACTTAAATGTGACTTTGATATAGCCTCTGGCAACATCTGAGGAGTTTCTAGACAAAACTGGATCATTTACATGGCATCTTATTACTGAAGAAATTTTGCTTTATTCACTACCAACCGATTATTATTTTTTTTCTTAAAGCAAGTGATCCACCATTATTTATAATGTGTCTGTTGTATTCTAAAAGGACATTATAATTGGTGCTATTTTAAATGAAGTAAAATTTCAATGTCAGTGTACGTGTGCGTACAAATGGGTACATATACACATCAGCTAGTTTTTTTGTTGTTTGAACCTTTGGCTAAAATCAAAATCAGTTGGAAATTATGATATTAATGGGAAAAGCCTAATTCATGTTGTATATTATAAGGATTAAGCCAGAATTTATAATACTGTCAATAAGTTCTAGAGTTAATTTAAATGTAACCTATCAAGAATAATGCAATATCTGTTATAAGTTGGCCAACAGCAAAATGTGTGTGTTTGCAGCTTTCTTTGATATTATAATATGAACTTCAAAATTGGGAAATATTTTCATCTAGATTTAAATATGGAACTCTGCTGTGAAATAGACTAGTGATTCTCAATAGGTTGCAAGGAGAAAAGGGAAGAATACAGATCTCTGAACAGACTCATCGGGTAGGTACAGAAGGCTTTTTTATATAAAATGTCCTGCTTCTCCAAAAGATCAGAGGTGGTAGGACATCTCTTTCATCCTACTTCGGAAGGATTGGACCTAATCCATCACTTTTCTTGATGGGAGTTTGTCATATCTCTAGGGTTTTGGTAATCCATGGACAAGACTGACATATTTTAATCATTTTCTCAACAGTGCCTACCACATGGGATCAAATATAGTAGTTCTACAATAATTATTTCTTGAATACATGTAAAGCTGCATAGGAAGGCTATGCATAATATTGTTTCAAAGGATTAGGTTAATTCATCTTTGGGGTCAGAAAGCAGAGTTAAAGGAGTAATTCATTTAGCCAATTTGGAATGGAAAGAAAGTACATCCATGCACCAGCGGCATGTTCAGTCAGCTGTGCTTCCATTCTGCTTTCTCTTTGGGCCAGAGAGCTACAAAGCATCTATAAGTTCAATAAATACAGTCTTGGAGGCATTTTCTCATCAATTTCAAATCTAAGGAATGATAATGGTGGCTAGAAAAGAGGGAATAAAACAGTTCCAATGATCTTATCATGTGTACTGCAAACTTAAATAAAAATGCAAATCTGAATGTATGGAAGTATCTCTGAAATTCTACAGTTAGGCATGAAAATAAATTAGGGGACTTTAAGGGTTATGTGCTACTTGACACGGAAGATGAAACCTGATTTTAAGGCTGCTGGACAGTGCTTTCCTACAATATAATCTGTCTTGGCAAGGAAAGAAAGGGAGACAATAAAGAACTGGATGCATTATTAAATGCTGCTTAGTCCTAAAAAAAAAAAAAAAAGAAATCTGGAGGATATATTCCATCTGTCCAAATGTATATACACTACATTTGACTAGTGGGGGATATTTAGTTAAGGTGTTGTTCCAAAAGTTTGAGTGAGAGAGCTTTTCCCTGACTTTGGATTCCTGTTGGATTATTACTCATTTATTCCCAGCAGTCGGAAATTTAAAATTGGGTGTCTAGATAAGTAGTGTTCTCTATTCAGTACATCAGAGTAGTTTTTTAGTCACCTCAGGTGATGCGCAGAAAACTGTCAGTTGGATTGTCAAGAATATATAACAATCAGATCAACCCAACATCCAACTGGTGGGATTTTGAGACTGTTTCCACCTGTTACAATCACTCACTCCTGCTGCCCATGTGTCCCATTGTACCAAACCCATACCATTCAGTCACTTTCTTGGGGTTTTTCCTTAGTGCATTAGTTTCAAAAGGACAAATACTGGTGTAAGAATTAAGAGGTTTTCTTACATCGTAAATGTTAACTTACCAAAAGGAAGGGGTAGGGATGTCTCTCATAATTGGAGTTTATTGGTGGTTGGATGAATTGAGAAGATGTGGACTGGTTTGGAGGAGGTGGTTTCCCAAATTATTTTAAACACTGGCTATGTTGGAACACTGAAGAATTGAATTTCTCATGCCCGTTATTTTCACAGTTTGTCTTGTGTGTTTCTGTTCGGACTACAAGCTACATTTGTAACTGCCCTGTCCAGTATGGTAGCCACTAGTCCTGTGTAGCTATTTAAATTTTAATTTTTTGAAGTGCTCACTATCCACATGGAATTAGTAGCTGCCATCACAAACGACATAATCCATGGACCACTTGCATCATCACAGGAAGTTCCACACTGAACATACTTTCAGCTTTCACATTCTCAGATTTCAGTCCCTGAACATTCTGCCTGTGTAATTGTCCTTTCCTTTGCAAAGAAAGAGTAGCTGATTTTTAAGATTTTTTTTGATGTACTTTGCATGTTGTTTGCTGTAGGTGCCCCTTCTTAATAATTACAGTGGTGCTCCCCTGTTCTGAATATATATTAAAACATTTTTTCAGTAGGGCTATGATGAAGTGTACCTTCACTACTCCTCTTAGATGGTGTGGTTCAGTGCCTTGGTTTTAATTCATAGAAACACCAGTGCCTCACAGTAAATTATATTGAAATAAGTGTGGCGTATCATGACATAAATATCCCCGGAAAAATGAGGAAAAACAAGTTTGACACTCAGGTGGCTAATACATCACTCAGGTATTAGGAAATGGATTGCACTCTTGTTGGCAGGAAGTAAGGGAACAGAAGATGATTGCAGTGATATGTAGGTAGGGAAAAGAAAACAGGAAAAAATAATATGGATTATTTTCAGCTCATTTGCTTTCTTCTGCTGTTAATAGGGGTGAAAACCTAGATCATTTGCAGGTGACCATTGTGTAAGTGTTCCCCTTTCCTGTTACGCCCTGGCCCGTGTGTCTCGTGTCTTTCTGAAAGTGTTGGCATTGGCAGTATTTATCTCTGTTCTTCTGTGAATTCTTTCATTTGCATTGCATTCGTTTATTGAATTCATGCGTCCTCCACTGTGTCATTTTCCTTTCATACTTCAGTTTTGTTTTGCTTTTTCCATCAACGCAGGATTATAATTCTTAACTCTCAAATGCCTTGGATACTCAATAGAGAAGAGTCACTAAAAAACAGTCCTCCCTCTCTCCTCTTTTTTTAAAGTAGCAGAAATTTCTCCTTTTCTTGATGTGGAACAGCAGAGGAAACGGGAAACAGGGCATTCTTGGAAGTGAACGATGTAGGATGAACTGAAAAGTGTTATTGTCAAGAAAATGGTCAGGACTGGCTGCATTTGGAAGTAAGTGATGGAATTAAAGTCTATTGACTATGGCCAAACATTAACTAGGAATTCCTAAAGCTGGCTGCTATCAATTCATCAATTCAAAAGCAATCTGTGTTTGCTTCATCTTTGCTTTTGGCCAGAGAATGGCAGAGCAGCAGACGTATAAGAGGAGAATTAATTTCTCAACAGTTTGCTGTATTTGGTATGCCATCATAATTTAATCATATTGATACCAAAAACTGTACAATGGAATGCATTGTGAGACAGTGATTGGCACCTAGAGTCACTTATTATTTTGTCAAGAATTTGACATGCCAATCAATTGTGTGAGCAATGTGTGCTTGCTTGAAATTGATCATGAAACACCTCATGTTAAGCATCTTGATGTTCTCTGCTAATGTAGGTCATTTCTGGGCTTTACAGCTTTCACCAGTGCTTCTATTTTCAAACTAAGGGAGGTGGGGTGGGGATGACAAAAGTATGAGCTATTAAAATCATTATACAACAGAATAAGACTTTTGATAACGGACTCCAAATGGATTGTCACACTCCCCTCATTATTTAATGATTTCCTCTATGATGATTAAAGTAAAATGAGCTTACTATGGAGAATTTAGAAATTACAAGCAAATGCAAGTATAAAAATAGATAATCCTACCAATCACAATAATACTGTTTATAATCTAGAGCTGTTTCCTTCCAATCTTTTCAAATTACCTGAGTATACTTTGGAAGACTGTTTTTTTTTTTTAATAGTTTACTATATCTCACATAACTGAATATTTAAAAACATGATTTTAATAGCATATAGCATGGATACACAGTCATTTAATTAACCCTCTTTGATTGGATATTTAGTTTTCTAAGTTTGTGGTCATAAATGAACCTGTGATAAACATTTTTGTATCAATTGTATATAAATTTTTGCATTCCTGTGATGATTTTACAGGGTGGCATTGTGGTGTAGGTATGTACATCAGAGATAGTTGATTTCTGTGGACGGACAGCTTGCTTTCCAGCATGTGTAGCGTCATATCTGCCAGCAGTGTATGAGAGTGGTAGAGTTTTGCCCCATCTTTAATTCTATTAGACACTTAAAAACATTGAATTTGATAGTAAACATTAGTATTCCATTGAAAATAGCATATCTTTGACTATTACTGAATAAACAATTTTTATATTACCTTATTTTTTCCTGTCAGTTAAAGAGCTTTACCTACTTTTCTGTTAGAACTTTACTGATTTTCATTGATTGTTGTGAATTACTTATTGAGGCTATAACCCACTTACAGCCTTGATACTTCCTACAGTTTTGCTCTTTTTATTTTAGTATTTAGATTTTTTTTTTTTTTGTCTGCGTTTAAATCTGTGACCTCTTCCCTTTGGGGTTTCTTCATTACTTTTACAGTTAAGAAGTAATCCTTATCAAAAAAAAAAAAAGGTAATCCTTCTCTGTAGAAGACAAAGACCTACACTAACATTTTTTAATATGTCATAGCATTGGACCTTTTACCCTTAACTCTGTGCTGAAATTTTACTGATGCCCTAATGAGACGTGGCTCTGACTCTAGCTCCAGTACCATATGCGGGATGCAGTGGATGCAAAGAGATAACTGAGCATTCTGAATGATTACAAGGCATATTTAGGACCCAGGCCATGTTTGTGTGTGTCTGCCATATGTCAGTGTTTGTTTTCGAACCATAGTGCTTTAATTACTGTAGTTTTATTATAAGTTAGTAACTGGCTGCAGGGAGGAACTTTGTCCTGTTTCTCTTTTCTAAATTTTCTTGGAAATTTTGACCCATTGATTTTTTTTTTTTTTAAGGTAAACTTTAACATCACTTGTCAACTTAACAAGTAATTCACTTGTCCTTTTTATTAGGGATTGGCAAAAGTTGGCATTTCTAAAATAGCTTATCTTTCTGTTGAGGAGTAGGATACGTATCTACATTCAGGCATCCTTTTATGTCCCTGAGGAAAATCTGGCCCTTCTCTTAAGATTCGATGGAAATGCCTCTTAAGTCTTATCTTCTTGAAGATTATATGAGAATTAGGCTCCTTGCCGCTTAGATTTTATTAGGTTAAAAAAATGTATCGTTCCGTTCCTTATTTTGCTTTCTAGTTCTTTTAATAAAACCTGTTGTTTTTTATTGAGGTGAAATTCACAGAAGATAAATTTCACCATTTTAGAGTAAACAATTTGCCACTTTGTATACTCAAATATTGTAAAACCAGCCCTTCTGTCTAGTTACCAAAATGTTCATCAATCCAAAAAGAAATACCATTTCCATGAAGCATATTCTTCCCATTCCTCTTACCCCCGCCCCTGGCAACCACTGATTTGTATTCTGTCTCTGTGGATTTAACTATTCTGGATATTTCCTATACACAGAATCATAAAATGTGTGACCTTTCGTGTCAGACCTCTTGCACTGAACATATTTTTGAGGTTCATCCACATTGTAGGATATATCAATACTTCATTTCTTTTAATGGCTGAATAACATTCCACTATCTGTTTATTTATTTATTTTTTCCCATGGATGTCAATTAACTTTTTTAATAATAATTTTTTATTATGTTTTGTTAGTCACCATACAGTATATCCTTAGTGTTTGATGTAGTGACCACTATCTGTTTATACTATAATTTTATTATAGTATAATGTCCATTGATGAACATTTGGGTTGTGTCCACCTCCTAACTATTGTAAACAGTGCTGCCATAATCATGTGGGTCCATGTATTGTTTTCAGTTTTTCTGGATACGTAGCTAGGAGTGGAATGGCTGTGTCACATGGTCATTCTAAGTTGAAGTTCTTGATTGTCAAAATATTTTCCTTAGTGACGGAACCATTTTGCACTTCCACTGATAATGCACGAGGGCTCCAATTTGTCTAAATCCTTGCCAGTACTGCTTTTCTTCTTCTTTTTTTTTTTTTTTTTTTATACTTTAAAATTTTAGCTAGCCTCTTAGGAGTAAAGTAGTATGTCATTTTGGTTTTGATTTGTATTTCTCAAATGAAGAATGATGTTAAGCCTGTTTTAATATGTTTCTTGGGCAAAACTTAATTTTTTAAAGTAATCTCAACATGGGGCTCGAGCTCACAACCCTAAGATCGAGTCATGTGCTCTACGAACTGAACCAGCAGGGGTCCCCAAAACTTATTTCTTTGAATCCAGTTTATTGCTACTCAATCGTCTCTACATTTTTTTTTTAATTTGGATGTAGTTTTGTAACATTTTCATCATTTCCTGAGACATTTATGTTTAATCTTGACTTTTAAGTCCCTTCATACCATTGCATCTCCATTAATTTTGATTCCTTTCTCAGTTAACTGAAGTATAACTTCAAGTGAATTTTTAAAGGGATTTAGGTGTTATTTTTTCTAAGCCCTTGAATACTTTTTTTATTATCCTATAACTTGTCCTGTTACAAAATTCTTAGTTTATAGACTTTTCTCTCTTAATTAAACGACTATAAATGTTGCTTGTTTGTCTCATGGTATTTCAGTTGCAGGGGAGATGCTTGATGCCAATCAGATTTTTGTTTCTTTGAAGATAAGGTGTTTTTTTGTTGTTTTTGTTTTTCCTTCAGAAGTTTGCAGGTTTCTTTCATCGCCCTTGGGTCTTACATTGTCAACCTTTACCCTGGATGTGTATATGTGTGTGTGAATGTGTTTGAGTATTTTTCCATAGTTTTGTGTGGATCATAAGGCTCTCTTGACTTGCAATCTCCTTGCTCTTTTTTAAAGTAAGATTTTGTTTTTACATTTCTGAAGTTTTTCTTTTCTGTCCCTGAGTTTGCTTTTATGCCAGTTGCTTCCTCCCCCCTCATTGTTAATATGTGTAATTCAACAGTTGGATGTGTTTTCTGTTCTTTATGATAATCTTCTTGTCATTTTCAATTCTTTGTTCTTCTAAGCTCTGGACGAGAAGCCCAACGTTGCTCTCCACATTAGTGGTTGATTCTCTGTGGTGCTGGGTATGCACTCTCTGCAGTGCAGTTTTCATTTTTCCTCTTGTATGTTAGTTTCTTTCCTCACTATGCCTTATTTTTCTCAGTCTCTCAGCTCTTTGTCTTTGCATTCTTCCTAGGTTCTTTCAAAGACTACATAGCCAGGAAGTAGGAGGTCTGGGATATAACCCCAATCCTTTGTGACTGGAAACCTGTGTTCTTGTAGTTTTTAAACTATTTTCAAAGAAAATAAATTAAGTATATGGAAATAACAGAGGAAGAATGATAAAATGTGCTTGCTTGAAAATCTATACTTGGTTACCAGGGGCTTTATCCTAAGAATGACTCACAAGAGTCATAGATGTTTTGGAGTTTCATGTAGCAGATGTTATATACCTGTTAGATTATTGTCTTGTATATAAATACAGAATAAGTCTCTCTAGTAAAAAGGTAAAGCAATAAGAAAAGATGGGAAATTCCACTCCTTACCTGAATCTTTTCTGTGTCTATGACTAATTCCTTTGCCTATATATGTTGAGTTATGGGCATTCTAGCACATTCCACAGACCTCACATTTTGATAATAAAAGGGGGAAGCATAAGTTTGCGTAATTATTCCTCCACTTTGGAGTTGTGTGAGCTTGGCCATTTTACATAACTTCTGTGCCCGAGTGTCACATTCTGTACAAATCCCATCTCTAGGGGTCTGATGAGGATTGAATGAGCTGAGGATACTTTCATGAACCTACAACATCACTTGCATGTGTTAGCACTCAGAAGTCATCTCTTTTATTCAGTATCTATCTACTGAGTGCTATAAATTTGGCACCAAACTCAGTCCTGGAGACTCTGTTATAAATAAGACTCTCTGCCCTCAGGGAGCTCAGAATTTAGCAGGACTTATAGGAAAGGAAACCAGCAATAATAATATTCTGTAAGACGACTGTACTGGAGAGAGACTCTAAACTTGCCTGTCTTAGACTACTCTAGTGCCTCTCGTGGTTCCTGACCCCTAAATGCCCCTTAACTATGGTTGAATGAATGATTTATTCTGTGAATACTGGGATGCATAAATGAATAATGGCCAGGAGAGAGGTTTAGCAGGGGGCAGGGAAGAACACAGAAGAGGGCCATTTCAGTCAGGGAAGTTTTCTAAGTAGAAGTTACACTTAAGCTGAAGTTTTTTGCCTCCCCACTCCTTTTGTAAATTGGATTAAATTTTTGCTCTACCAAGGGATTTGATATTTCAAGGAATGCTGCTACATATCTTTTTGGTAAAATGAAATCTTTTGTAATGCAAATAATCACTTCCTAATTTATATGTGGAGCAAGTTCAGATTTTTGTATGCCAGGTTTTTTTTTTATTTTTTTTTCCAAAAGGTGGTCTATCTATGCAATAAATAAAAACATACTTATAGTAATTGAATGGGAAATTATTGATTGAATTTAATCTTCCTCTTCCCTCTACTTTCTATAGAGAATAAAGAAATGGGTTTAAATATACAAATACCTTTACTGAAGTGCGTAAAGAAAGCATGTTCATGTAGACTTAATTGGAAGTTCAGACTTTTCTTTCATTAAATAATAAGTTGATCTTTAGATGTCACTTCTTCAGAACTCAGCTTGCTTTCCTCAGTGAAAACTGTGGAATTCGGACAAGACAAGATTTAAGTTCCCTGCAGCTCTAAAATTCTCTGGAAGGGAAAGAAGAAGATTAATGACAGACTTATCTTATAATTAGGGTAGAAATTACTAATAGTCAGTAAGCTAGAAAATAGAAATAAAACTGACTCTTCATGTTTAGCTTAAGATCAAGAAGTCTGGATTAAAAAATACAATTATGCTTATTTTAGACATTTAAAAGGTGCCAGACATTAATTTAAAGGAAGGTGAAATTTACACAGCCAATAATAAAAGTAGTTATCATATAAATAAGAAAATTTTCACATCAAAATTCTAATGTGAATTGCTTAAAAGAATCACATTTTGTGTGCATGCACACACACTAACACACACTAATTAAATTCTAATTCAGATTGGGTCACAGTATAAGAAGAGTTACACTAAATAGCACGAGGTAAAATCCTAGGAAACAAATAGAACGTGAAACCAATGGAAAAGTTCACCTCCTATTAATCTGCTGCCCTTGCCACTTCTCATTTCTGAAGGATATTTACAATAATAAGTAACCACAGGGCACAATGCATCCTGAGTACTTAAATTTTGTTCCAACTTTGATTACTTTCATCAAAAATTTTTATTTTTTGTTGATAGTGATTTGGGGAGTTTTTGTCCATTGTCTCATGTTGTTGTTAAGAAATACCTTGAAATGCATTAATCTAAGGAATGACGAGTATGTAAAAATACTATGTCACTTTGTCATACATCCATTCCTTCATTCACATATTTATTGTGAGCCAGCATTATGGGCACTATTTTGATATATCAGTAATACCTTAGAACCACATGTGCCACTAGTCACAGGTGTCTATTGACCTCTTAATATGTGACTAGTCAGAATTGAGATGTGCTGTAAATGTAAAATACATATGAGATTTCAAAAGTTTTGAAAATGTGATATATATAAAATATTTCCCTAATATTTTTATATTGATTCCATATGAAAATAATATTTTGCATAGATTGGAATAAATAAAACATATTTTACAAATTAAGCTCAGCTATTTCTTTTAAATTTTTATTGTGGCTACAAAAAATTTTAAAATTTCTCATGTGGCTTGTGTTACAGTTCTATTGGGCATTGTTGTCCTAGAAATAAATAAGTCATTTGTCATGTACTGATGTATTAATTCTGACTCAGTGTGTAAGAATACTAATGGTGGATGATGGTTCATGATAGTTCTTACCATGAGTCATCTGTGCATATAGAAAATAACACACTTCTTTCCTTTATCCATCAACGTAAGAATATATGAAGACATAGAAAGAAAAGGAGCGTTGTTTAAATGCCTTTGGATAACTTGGTACACTTGGTAGTTGTTCTTCTAAATGTGAAGTATTAGAATGTATCTGTATGTCCTATAAATGATGTGGACCAAGATTCATAGATACTTTTAAAATTTCTTGTTTTTCCAGAAAGCTGGTTTTTCTTCAATAATAGTGAAAACCTGTATCAAAGACATGTTAATCATACCTTCTCTTGGCTACCTTCTCAAATAGTACAACTGTAAATAAAGTGTACTTCCCTAGCCCTTTGAATACATATGGCTTGCTTCTCTCGGTAGTTTATATCATAATTTACCTTGTACTGTTGCTGCTTTTCGTTTGGCCTGTCTTTCCTTTTAAATTACATGTCCAGCCTTCAACTGGCTTATTTACTTAAGTTTTATCTTGTAGTGTCTAACACATAGTGGGCACTCTAGAAAATATTTATTGAATTAAAAGAGCACCTGCCGAGGTTTAAGCGCTTAACTGTACTTCCTCACTCCTCCATCCTCACCTCTCATCTGAGCTATTTTAGCTCTGTGGTGTCACATATCAGAATTAACCTAAAGACTCAAACAAATCACTGTGGGTACGTGTATCAGCCACAAATTGATGGAGAGTCGGCTGCATTATTTATTTTTGGTTTTCTAACTTCAAAATTGTTTTTATTATACAATAAAGTCATCAAATATTGATCATTTAGTTAATACTTGGAAAATGCAACTGCTCCAAATAGTCTCCTGTGCATTTTTGTGTTTAAAGATTGCCTTTGAATAAATGAATTCAATATTTAAAGTTATAAAATGTTTTCTCTGCTCTAATCCTCTGATGCTCTTTGCTGTTGTTCTCCTGCTCATTAATCCTCCCCACATTTCTGTATTCAGGAATTATCCCTACTTGACAATAGCTTAAATGATTTCCCCAAGATTACACCGTGAGTACAGCTAAGCCAGAACTCATTGCCCCTGCCTTTGATCTCATGCTCTTTTCTCCAGTTTAACCTAAGAGCAGTCTAAGCTAGAAGTCGAATTTTGGATTATGAAGTCATTTTCCCACTTCCCCGCTGGCTTTCTTCCCTGAGCTCATTTCATTGCTGGACCTCCATTCAGAACCAGAGATGATTTCACTCACATAAATAGCCTCTGTATCCTACCGAGCAGGGCAACACTTCCTGTTTGTTTTCTTTTTCCTTCTTTATTGGTTCCGATATGACGTTCGTTGATAGGAATGTATTTTTGTATTAATTATGTTTCATTGTTTTTCAACATTTAATAATCAAGAACCTGAATCCCTGTTGAGGGTGAGAGGAAAAATGATAACTGTTTTTTTCTATTCAGTATAAGTGCTATTCAGAGGCAGATTGCGTCTCTTTGTCAAGTTTCCTTGAAGCAAATCCTTATAGAAAGAAGAGTTTGGACTAGAAAGAAGAGTTCCAACATGATGGCAGAGGGGCTACAACCTGTGCCCCAAGGAGCCCTTCTGAGTCCTTGGTTGCTGGTTGCATATTGAGAAAGTTACCCAAGAGAACTACTGGAGCACAAAAATTCACATGGTGGAAATCTTATTTTATTTTAAAATGAATAGGTAGGACATTTATGTGATTGCAGTGCAGAAGGTACAAAAGGGCATATCATGTCTCTTCCCCCCCGGCCCCTCTGCCGCTCGCTAGGTTCCCTATTTGGGAGTCAACCACTTCTGTCAATTTATATAAAAGAGGGGGCTGGGAAGAATGTTCGTTTGTTTGTATATGTATAAAATTTGTACACTTCACTTTGCCTTTTTAATAAAACCATGGTTGATTTTGTAGTCAAACCATGTTAATATTTAATGACCTTTTACTCTTTATATGGCTGCATACTATGCCATTTTATGGTATTATGTAATTTATGCCGTGGTGCTCCATCATTGAGCATGTAGATTATTTACTTTTGCTATTACTGTCAGTGTCACAAATAATTTTGAATATATAATTTTGAATATATAATTTTATAGACACATAGGAGCATACTTTAGGAGGTCACATTCCTAGAAATGTAATTGTATGTGAGAATGTGCTCATTTGTAATTTTGTCTTAAAGCTGTTTAATTTTATGTATTCTTTGCAAAGAGAGTGCATGTTCATGATACAAGATTCTTTTAAAATGAGAAGGAATGTCTTCCTCTTAAACTTTAAGAGAGGCAGTTGCTACCAGTACCCCATTTGTCACTTTTCGGAGGCTGTCTGACCATAGATAAGCATGTGAGGTGTGAGCATTGGATATAAATATTATGTATATACTTCTTACCAGGAAAAATTTTTACCTTATTTATTTCACTCTATAGCACTAGTTCTTAGCCGGGAGCAGTTTAGCTCCCTCAGAGACACTTGGCAATATCTGTAGATGTTTGTGGTGGTCACAGGTGTGTGTGTGGGTGTGGTACTGACATCTAGGACGCAGAAGCCAGAGATGCCCTAAATACACAGGCTAACCTATCTCTCACCCTCCCACCCCCACCGACAACGACTTATCTGGTTCTGAATGTCAGTAGTGCCAAGGTTGGGAAGCTGGTCTATAAAGATCAGAAGGCTTTTTTCCAAGATGCTGATGTCCATAGAATTACCAGGCTTCAGTGCTGGCTTTTGTATCAGCAACACCACTATTTCTCCTCCTCTGTGTCCACAATGATCCATAATTGTGTATCTCACCAGCGAGAGTGATGGTTCTGCTGATGTTCATTATACTCAGGTGTCCTTGTTAGCATGAGTACAAATACGGTGCCCATATTTTGCTTATCTTTCTCCATGTGTTCTCATTTCTTGTTTCATTCGTATTTTGATGGAGCATACCCTCTGCTAGTTGGCTGAGAAAGGGTAAATGAAAGGCAATTTTGAAGGAGCCTTGAATTTCTAAAAATGGTTTTACTCTGCTCTCTCACCTGATTGATATTTTGTGTGAAATTTTAGGGAGGAAATATTTTAACTTCAGAAAATTTAAGGTTATTTCCCCATTGTTGTATAGTTTCTGGTTTTGTTTTTTTAGAGATACTGAGACATTTTGATCATTGTATATAACCTTCCTATAAGTTCTGAAATTCCCCACTGATGTGTGTGATGTGATACGAGGCTACTTTTATTCAATGTGTTGGGTTCTCAGTGTGGGCTCTTAATCTGGAAACATCTTTTGGTTCTGGAAAATTTCTTTTTTCTTTTCTTTTCTCTTTTCTTTTCCTTTTCTTTCTTTCCTTTTCTGTTCTTTTCTTTCCTTTCCTTTTCTTTTCTTTTTTTTTTTTTTAAGATTTCATTTATTTATTTGACAGAGAGAGACAGCCAGCGAGAGAGGGAACACAAGTAGGGGGAGTGGGAGAGGAGGAAGTAGGCTCCCAGCGGGAGCCTGATGCGGCTAGATCCCAGGACGCCAGGATCACGCCCTGAGCCAAAAGCAGACATTTAATGACTGAGCCACACAGGCACCCTGGTTCTGGAAAATTTCTTGAATAACTTCACTGACTTGCCTATTTCTTAGTTGCATCCTAGCACTCCTATTTTGATGTTGGAATTTGTAGACCATTTTTTTTCCCATATTTTACTTTATCTTTTTGCTTTGTTGTCTAGGAGATTGCCTCAAGTTTTCACTCAAGCTCTTCTATAAATTTTCTCATTTCTATCAGAGTTTCAATCTTTAAGACCCTTTTTTTTGTTTTCTAAATGTTCTTTTTATTCTACTGCTGTTTCCAGATGGAATTTCTGTTCTCTCTGATGATTAATCATTGGAATATGCCTTTTAAAATTTTTCTTCTCATTAGTCTGTTTGTTTTGTCTGGTATCTGTCTTCCATTTTAGAGACTTCATCAGCTGTCTTAAAATCTTTGCCAATCTCTGGTTAAGTGGATTGGATACTCTTGCGTGCATGAATCAGGCTTGTTGACTTTGAACTTCATCACTGAGTAGTCCAAGGGAATCCTGTAGGGAACCTTAGTGTTTTCTTTAAATTTCTCCTCTTGAACTGATCAACTTCTTCAAAGAAGGAACTTCTAGCCTCTTACCTGGAGGGCTACAGGTGTTCTGGAAGCCCTGTGAGGAAAGAGTGGAGTTCTCAGAGTCCCTGTGATCTTTTAACCTCTCTGTTTGGGATCCTCGACTGCTCCTGGTTATCCTCTCCTTCATCCATCTCCAGAGAAGAAACCTCCAGGCCTCCCACTCTTACTTCCACGGAGGTGGTCTTGGCAGCTAGACCAGGCAGCTAATTGCTTCCCAAATAGCTTTCATACAATCCTTATTTTAGCTACTCACGTCCCTCCAATACTATTCTCTCTCCTAGTTCCATAGGTCATGGTGCTCCATGTCTTAAACCATCTGTGGCTTTTATGGTAGATTGGGCTATGTTTCAGCTTTCCATACTATTGCCGTGGAATCCTTGGCCTCAGTGCTGCTAAATCAGTTACTGCTATTTCATCTTCTTAACGTTTAGAAAAATTTTAAGGCTGCTACCTCTCCTCCTGTTTTCCCTATTGGGTGTTCATGTCTTTTAAAAAGTAATCTTTACTGTAGTTTTTGTGTGGAATCAGGTGAGAGCATTCAGTGTGGGTCCAGGCTGCAATCTTAACACAGGGTTCTTTGTTGTACAAATCTCATTTAGAGATTCCATTATGGAAGAGTATTGGTAAAGTTGGCCGTCTCTCTTTCCGTTCGCTGCTGCGACCTCCTAATTTGGATTTCCACTGTAGCTCCCAGAGCCCTTGTAGTAAGCTGCTGGAGCTATTTCTAAAGTAAAGCCAGGTCTCCAATTCACTGCATTGACAGCTGTGCTGATGGATGTGGCACCACTGTGGGTATAAGATTAGTTGGCCCTTCACGAGTTTGCTGTTGCTTTATGCTCCTGACTACACTTTTCCTTAACTCACCTTTGATCCTAAGGAATGTGTGCATAATCTTTTTCAAAATGTTTGCTATGTCAATATCCTAGATTAATGTCTGTGAGCATTTAATAGTTGGAAGCTGTGAGTTGAGGCCCATCGACCAGATGTCTCCTGCTTCCTGGTTTATAGGCCACCTTTACACAGGGACACATGCTTACTGACTCCTTTTTATGACTAAGAGGCCTCTGTATTTGTGAAGCCACTTTCATTCACTGATCTTGAAGACTTTAATGAATCTAAAACTTCTCGTCTTTTCAAGATGCTAAGAATGTCGATTCCATATAGAGGTAATAAATGCTGAAAAAAATCCCCAAACCTAAAACAGAATGACATTAGTCATTTCTGTTCCCCTCAGAAAATGATTACAGGACTCTTGATTCTGATTCTGCTTCATGACAATTAGTTATATGCAAGATGGCAACAAAACTGTTTGGTATTATGTTCAAACTGATTTTGATATTGTCATTTTATGGAAAATTCTAGGATCTGCTGTAAGGAGACCTTTTAAAGCCTCAACCCAGGGTTTTCTACCTAGATTTTTACCTTTTAGATTAGTACAGTCAGATTGGATATGTGCAACTGATTTGTGTTTCTGATCAAGCTTTCCATGTTCCAATAAATAACTTTATTTATGGATACTGCAATTTGGATTTCACATAATTTTCACATGCCATGAAATATTCTGTTGATTTTTTTGGTAACTGTTTAAAAATATAAAAAACCATTTTTAGCTCACAGATATACAAAACCTGGTGGTGAGCCAGGTTTGGCCCATAGGACAGTTTTTGCTGACTCGGATTTAAAACTTGCCTTGGAATGAGTGCTGTTTCTCTTGTGCCAAATTTCAGCCATTGTCTATTGGTATAAAAACACTGTGTGGAATTGGGGTAGCCATACTCAGATTTTTGCTTTGATGGGAGAATCTTTCAAAGCCAGTTCAAACTTTTACATCTCCCTTTATTCCGTCTTCTTCCTCGCCATTTTTCTTCTATTATTTTACTTTTCTCCTGCGTACTTTCACACAATTTCATATGCTTTTTTTTCTTTTTTGAGTACAGATTATGTATAATACATGTGCTGGTTGCTTAAGAGATGTGAGCAGCTATCTTGGTAGATAAACACAGTCATGGAAGAGATTTTTTTATTTCTGTCGAAATTGAGCAAACCTATCTGAGGTACAGGAACAAGGTCTGATCTAAACGTGTGTGTGCCAGCAGATACTGTGGAGGTATTTTTTTTCCTGAGCTCATGTTGTTGATGACAAACGCACACATATTCTGCATGTATTTATTTCTATTTTGGGGATGCCCACGATATCAAAATGGTGAATGATAGTGCTCTGTTTAAAATTTTGTAATATTACCCTATTTTTCCTACTGCAGAGAGACTTCTTTCTCTCTCTTCAGATATCCTCTGGTAATTTATTCATTAATTTAAACTTCTTTTAAAAAACTTCTTTGGAAAGGTGTGTTTCTTTGGCAAAGATCTCTACTTAGTAAAGATTTATGATTGAATGAGCAAAGAGCAAGGGGGAGGCCTAGACGATGAAGTCTATGCACTGAAAATAATAAAAATAGGAACATTAAAAATGAAGGAAACCAGTCAAAGGCTGTAGAATCAAAGAACAACACAATTATAGATTTCATGGTAGCTATGGTAAGTAATATAGTCTCAAATGAATACTCCTTTATTTCATAGAGGGGATTGGCATTTGTGCAATATTCTTTAGTTAAATTTCAATTTATTGGATTTTTGCATCACTGCAGATTGATCTATTGAATTTGTCACAGTGGCCTTGTTTTTACCTTGATGTGTTTAATACCTGCTGGATCAGAATGCCAATCAATTTAGGTTAATTTCATTAAGTTTACTAAAGCTTTTTAAATTAAAGTCACTGCTGACATTACCAGTAACAAAATGTGGGTAACATACTCTTATATATTATTGTTCTAGAAAAGAAATTGGTAATATATATTCTCTCTAACATTTCCTTACTCGGATTTTTAAATTCTCTTAATTATTTACAAGATGATAAATCATTTAACATATAAAATTTTAATTATCTGCGTGATCATTGCTTAGTATTCTGTGCCGAACTTTAAACTCAGCATAGATTTAAGTTCTCACTAAGTAGATTTCAATTAAACTCCTTCCATCTTTTCTAGGGAAGAAATGGACTGGGTTTAAAAAATTGTATTGTGCTTTGCATTAGTAAATATAAACGGGGGTGCGGTTCATGGCAAGTAGACTTTTAATTCTCTCGTGCATTTAAGTTTTCAGAGAAGTCACAGTACACTTGGCATTTATATGAAGTATAATCATGGTTAAGATTTTTTGAGTAATATATTTTGCAAAGAGCTCTGTAATATGCAATTATGGAACTCAGCTTGCATTATTAACTGATTTTATTAACTATCATTAATGCAGTATTTATAAATATTGCTTGGAGAACTGTAGTTAAATTTACTAAAGACAGAATCAAGAAGAAAACTGATAAACTATTAGTGCCCTAGAACTCCTTAAGAAAAGAGCAGATGACATTGTTTATAAAATCACTAGCAAATTCAGAAAGGAAGGAAAAAACCCTCAACCCATCAAAAATTGGTAGATTATTTTTTTATTCCTTCACAGCAGTGGTATATAGCCATGACTGCAGTTTTCTATGGGGAAATTGAGCAAGCAGAAGTTTGTTCTAGCATATGCTATTCTAGAATTAAAGAGATTTTGGTTATGTAGAGTTCAAGTTATCTTTGACACATTTTGCAGGTTACTTTCAAATTCCTGCCTAAACATAGGAATCTTCTTTATCCGAGAGCCTAACATCAGATTTTAATCATATCTTAGACCCACAGGGTTTTAGGTTTCCAACAGGCCACCTGTCTCAGACATTTAAAAATTCACAGGACAGATGGGAAGGTGAAAGAACTTGTCCTTGGATAAAGAAATTCTTGCATTGCAGGAACATTCACAGGCAGGGTTAGCCAATACATCATACACATATCCTGTGTTTGTCCAGCGTTAAGTTATCATAATCGTGTGTTTCCCTTTAGTAGTATAAATACAGAATTCATCACTTATCTCCTATTCTTTTGGTGGGCAAGAGAGAGAAAAATCATAGTTCATAAAACCTGCTGTTCACCTGATCCATGAATCAGGAAATATGACTGTATTTTATACTAACTTTCCCAAATCTATTCATGGAACATGTACCCTGATTAAGACTGTGCACCTTGTTGGGAAATGGAGCTGGTTTGCCTGGGTTTAAATTTATTCCCAGCAATTTTCAAATGGTCTTGGCAAGTTACCTGGTGTCCCTTTGCTTTAGTTGTCTCATCTGTAAAATGGGGGATATGCCTAGCCCTTTCTAGAGTTTTGGGGAACATGACATGAAGATAATACTTAAAAAAAAAACCACCTCTTAGAATAGTGCTTAGAACTGAGAGTGTGTTTTCAGTACATGTTAGCTATTAGAAAAAATGCTGATTCCAGATAAAAGCTGGAAGAGGGACTTCAAGCTTACACTTGGAAGTTTTCTGAAAATATATTCTTTAAAAATTTCACATTGATGTTTATCTCTTGAGGAG
The DNA here is from genome assembly GCF_002007445.2 of Ailuropoda melanoleuca. Taxonomy (NCBI): domain Eukaryota; kingdom Metazoa; phylum Chordata; class Mammalia; order Carnivora; family Ursidae; genus Ailuropoda; species Ailuropoda melanoleuca. Next base: position 11,096,093 of record NC_048237.1, read on the forward strand.
AGTCTGTTACTTGACACAGCTGAAGCATAGGTTTCAAAATCATTAAGCGGTTGAAGCCTCTGGATTATGCTGTGGGCTATGGTTGGTCTTTATTAATTCCTTATACCAGCATGACTTAGGAGCATGTTAGAAAACTGAATTCTCAGGCCCAACCTCAGAACTGCTAGATCATAAACTTGGGTGGGATAGAGAGATCTGTGTTTTAACAAGCCCTCTGGATGCTTTTTGATGCATGTTGAAGTTGAGGACCACTGGCTTAGATAGGTAGATTTGTTGAAGACCCAGTATATTTGTTCTGGGGGAGAGAGACCAAGAAACTGACCATGAGAGATGAGGTCCCTGCTCCAGGGGACATTCCTGTTGAAGGAGTGGGGCAGACAAGGAGTATGTAAAGAAGCATAAAACCCAAGAATTTCAGATGATACAAGTTTAAAAAACAAAATAAGGAAGCAGTGTTGCTGAATGATCCTTAGTATTGAGGGGGAAACCAAGATAGGGTGGGTGTTCATGAAGATAGGAAATCTGAGGTTAAACTTGAATTATGAGAACATTAGGTAATACATTGGTGAAAGAGCAATTGTGGAAGATGAAACCCCCAGTGCAAAGGCCATAAGATGGACATATCTTTAAGAGGCTCTATTCTTAGTCTATTAGTAAACACTATTGTTAGTATTAATTAACAGGGGCAAATTTTGATTATTGTAGACAATAATGAAGGGGATTCATGGCTAAGTTTTTGATAGGTTCCTTAAAAAAATTACCAAAATTTCTGATATTTTTTCACATGTAGACCTACTACTTAAGTCTATGTGTCATATATTTTTAATCCATTTTTTGACTGAGGCACCAAAATCACTTTGTAAGCTCTAAACGTTGCATTGGGTTGACAGTAATTTGTGAGACATCTGATAATTTGGGGCTTCAGATTTTTCTTGCTCAGAACTTAAATCAGTGTCTTCTATTTTTTATTGCTCCCTACATACGTAAATTAATGTATATAATGTCTAATTATAATGTTAAATGAATATCAACCCTTCCCTGACTAGTTTGCTATTAACCATAACTTCCACAAGAAAAATCATCTTAAGCATAGGATAAAGACAATACTGATTTACAATTTTAAGGGCAAGGGGTAAGTTTTTCAAATTAAAAACAAGCTTAATGATTTTAGATTTTAAAAAAGGAAATTATTGGGGCGCCTGGGTGGCACCGCGGTTAAGCGTCTGCCTTCGGCTCAGGGCGTGATCCCAGCGCTATGGGATCGAGCCCCACATCAGGCTCCTCTGCTATGAGCCTGCTTCTTCCTCTCCCACTCCCCCTGCTTGTGTTCCCTCTCTGTCAAATAAATAAAATCTTTAAAAAAAAATAAAAAAGGAAATTATTGCAATATTGTGCTTATTGTAAGAGAATTGAAGTTAAATTGAACTCACACTGTGGCAAGACTAAGAATAGTAAGTATAAAATTTTAATTTTTCAGTCTTTGCTTGATAAGAGTCATGTGTATAACATGAAATAACAGAGTTTTTACATCTAAGAAGACCTGTGTTTAAATCCAAGCTTCTCCGTTTATTAGTGATAGTGTGATCTGGCCAGTTTCATTTGTGTATGTATGTGTGTGTGTGTATGTGTGTGTGCCCCTTACTCTCTCTTATTGTCCATAAAATGGGAATATAAAATTTATCTTTCTGGGCTTAGTAACCCAGTTTTGAGATATTAAAATTATTTAAAGATGGAAATAGATGATCAAAAAAGGGTAACTATTTTATTATTTCAGATTTACTAAAAACTCTGAGTTAATAGTTTGATTAATTGTTGAGTCAAGGAAAAGTCTGTGGCTCCATCCATCTTTCAAGTATAGACTCTACTCTTTTTAAAGGTTATCACTATTTTTTTAGATTTATGTATTTACTTATTTATAAAGATTTATTTATTTGACAGAGAAAAAGAACATGGCAGGGTGCAGAGGAAGAGTTGCAGTCAGACTCTGCACTGAGTGTGGATCTCGACGTGGGGCTCCATCTCACAACCCTGAGATCATGGTTTGAGCCGAAACCAAGAGTCAGACACTTAACTGACTGCGTGACCCAGGCATTCCTTTACTTTTATTTTTTTTTATTTTTTATTTTTTTAAAAGATTTTATTTATTTATTTGACAGATAGAGACAGCCAGCGAGAGAGGGAACACAAGCAGGGGGAGTGGGAGAGGAAGAAGCAGGCTCATAGCAGAAGAGCCTGACGTGGGGCTCGATCCCACAACGCCAGGATCACGCCCTGAGCTGAAGGCAGACGCTTAGCCACTGTGCCACCCAGACGCCCCTACTTTTATTTTTTTAAGAGTCACAGAACCTTAGGAACTTTTCTTGAAGTCTGTCTCCCACAGTACTTTCCTCCCATGGTTTTGGGTTTCTTCTTTGTTATTTCATGGTGTAGCCATTGGCTGGCTAGCTTCTCTGATATGGTCTTTGAGGCCTTTCTAGTTTCTTTGATATGTTCAGTTCACTCACCCTCCTGACTACTCTTCATTATAGTCTTGTTGAAGGAATAGGTCCTTGAGTATTTTTTGGACAAATCTGAAGTTGAGTTAATTACACATAATTCAAAAACAGTGAAGCATAGTGAAAGACAATAAACATTTCCCTGCATGTTCATGTGACTTTGGTGGCAACTTTTCCTTAGCAAGTTTGGGAATGTTAAGAAAATTTAAATGTACTTTCCACATCTAAAGGCTTAAGTCATCTCCCCCGGTTACACTTTTAATATTTCCTGTTTGAGTTTTCCTGAAAGTATTACAAGGGGGGGGGATATTATGGGTGTAAGGAGTACATTTATTGAATGCCTACTATGTACCAAGCACTATACCAAATTTTACATATATAATTATATGTTAGTTGTTTATAATGTTTTACTTCTCAGAACCTTGAATTATATAATATCCTATCCATTTTATACATGAAGAGAGCAAGGATCAGAGATATTAGATAACTTACCCAAATTTACAGCTAGTAATCACAAATGTTCACATGTACTCTGAAGGAAGCAAGCAGGGATTGAGTTAGAGACCTCAGGGTAAAGGAGTAAGGTACAGAGACTAGGAATGGATGCTGTGAGGAGGTAACATTTCACCTGAGCCCCACAGGCTGAAGAACCAGGTCCTAGAGCTGATTGCTGCCCTCAGTTACCAGGGGAGGCCTGAGTGAGCCAACCTTCTGCGGAGACAGGCACATAACCCCATGTTTCCTTACCACTGGTGGAGATTGGGCACCCTGCCTGTCTCCTAGTGAGTCCTTACTGGATATTTGGTGACTGATCTTTGCAGAGCCCTGAAAAGAGCCTTTCCTTAAGTACCAACTTATATTTGTATTCGTCTAGAACCATTAGGCATTTATGTTCTTCGTAAAGTAAAGCTTTTATTACAAAAACTTACGAACATACACAGAGTAGTATAGAGTAATGCATCTCCATGTATTCATATCCAAATCATATTTTTCCAAGCTTATTTTATCTAACCTCCACTTCTTTTTTTTCTTCTTTGGTATTTTCCAAAAAGTTCCAGATACCATTTCTTCACAATTGTAAATACCTCAGTGTGCATCTTTCGCTGATGAGGGCACTTTTATTTACATAGTCTTAGATAATTATCACATTTAGAATTAACTGTGGCTGAACTTTTGTTCTTTAAAAAAGTTTAATAAAGAGGGATAGATATGACTCATTACAAAATTACGATGTAATTGGCAGCCATAAACATATGTACCTGGATCTGTGTCTGGATTGGCCTCAGTCAGTGCTCACAGACCTCTCCGCTGAGCTTGGCAGGGCAGGCAAGGCGCTGGAACGTGTACAGCACCAGAGGTAACGGCGCTTTACTTCCTGCTTAAAGGTGCATGTGAGGAATGTGCACACAGTAGCCGGTTCAGCATTGAAACGTAAAGGAAAAGAGTCTTCGGTTTTAAATGCATATTCCTTCCTGTAGAGACGGTATTAGACATTTTATGTGAAAGGCTGGATATTTAACTTAGGAGTTTGTTGAGAGTAGACCATAGTGACATCATACTCGAGAATATTTATAGGGAAGTATCCCCTCTCAAATTTGTGGTGCGTGCCCTTGAGCCCATTTTCCTTTCCTGGCTTCTTTTCAGTCTTGTGTTGTCATACCAATATGAGCCAGTATGCATGACTTGGAAAAAGGCTAGCTTAAGTAATGTGCCGATTCTACTGATGGGCTTCGATGCCATTAAGAGTCTCTATCCTACCCCGAATGTGCCAGGTATTTAACCGGGGACTGGTACTAATTTCAGAGCTAATACGGAGCTGTTCCACATCAATGCTTTCAGCAGGTGGCTTGAACTGACAGTGTAAAGAAAAAAGTGAGAGAAAATTACCATTGTACTTTAGAATTTCTCTGATTGAATTGACTGATTATACTGTCAAAGGAGCATTGGGAAGCTGGCAGGGTTATGGGGAGTGAAGAAATGACAGAATTCTTTTAGAAAGAGCTTGTCTGTTTTTGCACAGCCAAATATTTCAAAATGATAATAAGGTTTGATACGAGGTTTGAATTCAGTACTCATGAAAGTCCATGTGCTCCCTGATTTGCTTTTTTTTTNCTTGTCTGTTTTTGCACAGCCAAATATTTCAAAATGATAATAAGGTTTGATACGAGGTTTGAATTCAGTACTCGTGAAAGTCCATGTGCTCCCTGATTTGCTTTTTTTTTAAAACTTGTATGTTGCATAAGGGGAACCAATGGTTTTCTTATGACTACTTTCTAAGACAAAATATTAAAATACTTGTTTAAATTCTATCAGGAAATGTTACACTTTTTACATTGGCAAAATGGTTTTATAAAGATTACATTTTTGTTCAGTTTTGCTTTTTGGGAGGTGGAATGGAAAAAATTGTCAAGTGACTTGAGATGAAAACTGTTTGTTTTATGTCATCAGTCTTGTATGCTGTTCCTAAATAGATCTTCTGTCTAAAAGGAAATTCTTATCAATCACGAATATTATTCTCGGTTGTCTCTTAAATTCATGTTTATTTTATAACCTTATTTAAATATTGAAAAAACGATTTAAATGGATAAATAAAAAATTAGAGATATGGTATCGTGGTTACTATTAATGGAATAATAACGGTAGCTAGTATTTATTTAAAAGTTGCCACATTCCAGGTACTTCACTGCGTGCTTTATATTGTTTCCCTTAATCTTCGTAATAACTGTGAGGTGATTTCCCTTTGTGTCCCCATTTCACTGATGAGTAAATTGAGGCGCAGAGAGGTTGAGTAACTTGCTGGGTAGCCAGAGCTGGTAAAATGGGGTGCTGACTCTGAGAACCCTGGTGCTTGTCCTCTGTTGTACACCANTGGTTACTATTAATGGAATAATAACGGTAGCTAGTATTTATTTAAAAGTTGCCACATTCCAGGTACTTCACTACGTGCTTTATATTGTCTCCCTTAATCTTCGTAATAACTATGTGAGGTGATTTCCCTTTGTGTCCCCATTTCACTGATGAGTAAATCGAGGCGCAGAGAGGTTGAGTAACTTGCTGGGTAACCAGAGCTGGTAAAATGGGGTGCTGACTCTGAGAACCCTGGTGCTCGTCCTCTGTTGTACACCAGACAAGGGAAACTGGTTACACTTGACTTTTTTTTTTTTTTTAAAAGCTGTCAATGCACTGATTGCCTTCTGTACTAGCGACAGGGAATTAATAAAATAATTTCCCTTTTCATGGCTTTCCCATTATGAATTTAATAGAACTTTTGATACAGAGTTGTGAGAATTCTTAAGGGATGGTTTAAAATGTGGATAAAAACGTATCGACGTGTTCTGTAAAAGGTGTAAGAGGTGAATTTAGTGACAGCGACGTTAGGTTTGGGGTGGAAAAAAATCAATCAGGATAAATGGGCCAGCATTCATCATTTATTCAACAAATACTTATTGTACTGGGTGCCAAGCATTGGGCTGGGCCTATAGGAAAGCACTGGGTGATTTATTTTTGTTGGGTTGACTCCCTGGTGGGATTATTCACAAACAACCCTTGGACGTAAATAGGAAGCTTTAATTGCAGAAAAGAAGGGTTAAAGTCTTTCTGGGTGGACCATGGTGCTGGAGTTTTGTTTCATTGCATAGTCTAGTAGGCGATCCTCGTATTCTCATTATTCTGATGCAGTGTAACAAACCAGCAGGAAACTGCATTCCATGGGATTTCTATGGGGACTACAGAGAATTCATTCGTGCTTACAGAGCAGCCGCTTGTAGCTTAAAGTAGCTCCGGGGCTAATGTGAGGAGCTGTGCAGCTCTACTTGCTACTGAACTGTAAAACTGAAAGCATGTGTAGTGTAAATAAAACAATGTCAGTGGAATTGCTTCTAATCTGGAGGCCTTATCAGAGCATTGGTTGACAATCTGTTATTGTTGAGCGAGGGGAAAAAAGGCAGGGCATTTGAAATATTACACCATGCTGAAAATGTGAATACCTGCTTCTGAACTTGGCTTAAAACTTATTCCCTTTAATTGTTCTGTATTTCAACGGGAGGTCAATTTGAAAGAAAGAGAAAATGCTCTTCATTCCCCCAACCCCTCCCTCCAATACAAAATAACTGCCAAGCAGGGTGACACTCTGAGTAACAAACTTTCTTAGCCTCGCCTTAGAGAGGATAAAGGAACCCATATTCCGGCATCTATTTGATTTCTCTATTGTCTTTATTCCATGAGAACCTAGTTTTGCCCATCCACAAAGTGTGGTGGGCAGTGCCTCATTTTTGTTCAGAGAAGACTTGTCCAGTCTTCTTTAGCCACATGATCTATTTGGTGGTGGATTTCGCTGGGCCACCTCCCCAGCAGGACTGCTGTGGTCCGGTGCCCCTGGGGCCCCTCTGGCCCTTCTCCCCCTGCTGTTGGTGCTACCGCACTGCCTGTCTGCAGGGCCTGCCACCTGTGAATCTCACAGGGCCCCACACTTGATATGATCTCCTGCTGTCAGTCTCTGAAATTCTTCCTAAGGTTAAGTCAAGGAGCCTCACATTTTCCTTTTGCACTGGGTTCTCCAGATCACGTGGCTGTCCTACTTGCTCTNAGCTGTGCAGCTCTACTTGCTACTGAACTGTAAAACTGAAAGCATGTGTAGTGTAAATAAAACAATGTCAGTAGAATTGCTTCTAATCTGGAGGCCTTATCAGAGCATTGGTTGACAATCTGTTATTGTTGAGTGAGGGGAAAAAAGGCAGGGCATTTGAAATATTACACCATGCTGAAAATGTGAATACCTGCTTCTGAACTTGGCTTAAAACTTACTCCCTTTAATTGTTCTGTATTTCAACGGGAGGTCAATTTGAAAGAAAGAGAAAATGCTCTTCATTCCCCCAACCCCTCCCTCCAATACAAAATAACTGCCAAGCAGGGTGACACTCTGAGTAACAAACTTTCTTAGCCTCGCCTTAGAGAGGATAAAGGAACCCATATTCCGGCATCTATTTGATTTCTCTATTGTCTTTATTCCATGAGAACCTAGTTTTGCCCATCCACAAAGTGTGGTGGGCAGTGCCTCATTTTTGTTCAGAGAAGACTTGTCCAGTCTTCTTTAGCCACATGATCTATTTGGTGGTGGATTTTGCTGGGCCACCTCCCCAGCAGGACTGCTGTGGTCCGGTGCCCCTGGGGCCCCTCTGGCCCTTCTCCCCCTGCTGTTGGTGCTACCGCACTGCCTGTCTGCAGGGCCTGCCACCTGTGAATCTCACAGGGCCCCACACTTGATATGATCTCCTGCTGTCAGTCTCTGAAATTCTTCCTAAGGTTAAGTCAAGGAGCCTCACATTTTCCTTTTGCACTGGGTTCTCCAGATCACGTGGCTGTCCTACTTGCTCTGGTTCCTTGGTAGACGTGAGCATCTCTTCCCTTTCTGTACAGCTCAGTTATAACCTGCATTCCACCCTGCCTTGAACTCAGGGTGTGCCCCTCTGTCTCCTTCCATATGGTGGGCTCTCAGAGGGAGGGCAGGGGCCCTCCAAGAATCTTTGTATTCTTCTCCCTCCATATCCTCGCCCAATGGCTTTCAGTGCTCCATAAATGCTTGTTGAATTGAAGTGAATTAAATAATTTGCCCTTTTATCTGAAAGAGTAAAGAAATTTACATTTAATATAAGGCTCCTTTGATAGACATATTGCCTTCATTTCAGTTCTCTTCTGATGCAGAATTATGGTGCTGGCTTCCGTCAAATGGCAAATGTGATGAGATGGTACACATTCGATTCTGCCTCACTTAGAAATTTGGGGTGGAGGAAATATAAATGAAATCATTTCACTAATTTTAAGACATTTAAAGAGTATGGAAATTGAGCTTTGGAGGAAAAGGTTAACTAAGGTTAAAGCGAATGCTTTTCATTTCGCTTAGCATATTACTAAGTGGAGATTTAAAGGCACTGCTCTCTTCTTACCAAACTTTCCCACACTGCTTCTGGATTTCCTTTTAGTACAATTTAAGCAAGATGTTGTCATAGTTTAAATCATTTTAATTTTGCATGTTTCACAAGTGCTNTCATAGTTTAAATCATTTTAATTTTGCATGTTTCACAAGTGCTGTTTTCATATGGGGAACGCTTCGTCATATGGTTCCTTAAACTTCTTAGAAAAATAACATTTGTAATGCTTGCTGTCGGGGGGGGGTGGAACCCCAGCGATCCCCTAACCTGTTGATGAGCTGCAAAAGGACAGAGTTGGCAATGCCACAGACATTTTTTAGCAGAAGGGGCCGTGATCAGCTTTAGGCCTTTAGAAATTCTGTAAACTCTCTCAACCTGTAGGCACAATGTGTTTTGGGAGTGTTCAAATGTCCTTCTGGAGAGGGGGCTCCCAAAGCATCTCCTCAAAGTGTTCCAGAGAGGTTAAGATCCAGTTAGTTAGCAGGAATGGAAAATGGAACGAACATACAACACACAGACACACGTGCACATTATAAAGTTAAATTTAAAAGTCCGTCAGAATGGCAAAAATTGACAAGGCAGGAAACAGCAAATGTTGGAGGGGATGTGGAGAAAGGGGATCCCTCTTACACTGTTGGTGGGAATGCAAGTTGGTACAGCCACTTTGGAAAACAATGTGGAGGTCCCTTAAAAAGTTAAAAATTGAGCTACCCTATGATCCAGCAATTGCACTACTGAGTATTTACCCCAAAGATACGGACGTAGTGAAGAGAAGGCCATATGCACCCCAATGTTCATAGCAGCATTGTCCACAATAGCTAAATCGTGGAAGGAGCCGAGATGCCCTTCAACAGATGACTGGATTAAGAAGCTGTGGTCCATATATACAATGGAATATTACTCANTTACTCGGCCATCAGAAAGAACGATTACCCAACATTTGCAGCAACGTGGACGGGACTGGAGGAGATAATGCTAAGTGAAATAAGTTAAGCAGAGAAAGACAATTATCATATGGTTTCACTAATTTATGGAACCTAAGAAATAGGAAGATCAGTAGGAGAAGGAAGGGAAGAATGAAGGGGGGGTAAACAGAAGGGGAAATGAACCATGAGAGACTGTGGACTCTGGGAAACAAACTGAGGGCTTCGGGGTGGGGGGATTGGGATAGGCCGGTGATGGGTATTAAGGAGGGCACATATTGCATGGTGCACTGGGTGTTACATGCGAATGATGAATCATGGAACATTGCATCAAAAACTGGGGATGTACTGTATGGTGACTAATATAACAAAATAAAAATTATAAAAAAAATAAAAGTCCGTCTGTTACATACATGTTGGACATACATTTGTATTGTTGAAATCTGAAGTCTCTGGGCTATAAAATACGTCATTGAGTATCCTCCCATTATCATTTCAAAAATAGAATACTAATCTTCTAAGTATAGATGTATGTGTTGAGGTGCAAGTCCAGAGTCTTGGGTCCTGAACTTGTTCCTTCTTTGTTGTGTATTCGTGAACAATGTCACACTAAGAAGCAGCACGATTCCTTTATCATGCCACGTGGTAATAAAAGAGAATAGCTAATTGCTACATTTGAAGGAAAGCCCCAGTTTTTATCCAGGATTCTTTTTTTTTTAAGATTTTATTTATTTATTTGATAGACAGTGAGCCGGAACACAAGCAGGGGGAGTGGGGGAGGGAGAAGCAGGCTCCCACCTAGCAGGGAGCCGGATGCGGGGCTCGGTCCCAGGATCCTGGGATCATGACCTGAGCTGAAGGCAGATGCTTAATGACTGAGCCATGCAGGTGCCCCAGCCAGGGTTATTCTTGAATATGAGTAGTTGAAGACCATGCTTGTGGCATACCTGAATTTTTGTTACACTAATGAAAATTCCTGCCTAGAGGTAAGTGGAACAGCTTTGGTGAGATGCCACACCCCGGGAGGTGTGTTTGACCCTACCAGCTTCACCACACGGCCTTTGATTGTCTTGTCCAACTCTCAGAGGTGGGCTGGAGGTCGGGGACAGCCTCGCTTCATTTTTGTGGCTTGCTTTTCCATTTGGCATTCTTTTCCTTAGGTATTTTCTGTTCTTGCTGATTGGCCAGTGTCCAGGCTGAGCACACTGAGAAGCAGCACAGCCTGCAAGATGGCTTACAGAAACTAGCTCAGACTGAAGGGTTCATTTGGGACCTGTCTGCCTCTAAAATATACTAATGTTGAGTTTGGGATGAACTCTGAAATCAGAAACCCTGTGGTAGTTGCAGTTCTCTTTAGTGCATTTTAGAGACCACTTATTGTGTGCCAGACACAGCCTTCAGCCTTAAGGACATTGAAAAATGAACAAGACTGGCCCTTGCCTTGCGGAACAGGGAGGGCCACAGGGGAGATAGGACACCAGGCGCCTGACTGTGTGTGCGCTCAGTGGCAACAGCCCAGCCAAGACTCTGAGAAGCACATTCTTCCAGAGACTGGGCCTCACCTGAGAGGGGAAACAGCGTATCATTTTTAAGGGGTACAGCTTACTTGGAGTGATTTCCAAGGTGGACCCCCAATTAGTAAATAGCAGTCAACCTAAAGATCTTGCAGCCTTGCAGGATGGATTTCAAGCTGCCTGAGGCTTATTTCTCTGTCCTCTCTGTGTGGTTGGTCTAGAGTTCCCTGGTGGGAACCAGCCAGGACAAGGGGATGCTTTCTCACTGCAGTCACCTTTGCTGGTCTCCTCCTTTGGGTCTCTCATCTTTCTCTCCCCCACTCCACACCCACACCCTACTATTCTCTTCCAACCATTTACCTTTTTCTTCCTCTTTCTCCCTCCCAATCATGATTTCCCTGTGGTATCCTTAACTTTAATGCAGTCTCAAGATCGAAAAAAGTTAAAATGGGTCCTCCTCAAAGAGTGTTCAGAGAAATGCTTAACTTCTCATTGTGCTCTGTGAAGTGAAGATACATTGTAATCTGAGACGTCTTTCTTAAAAGATAGGTTTTTGTTTGTTTTCCTTTCATTTTTTTTTTTCCTTCAGAATCATGCTTTCAGAAAAGCCAAGTATAGTAATACTTATAATGTACAGTTGAAAACTAAAACTTTATGAGAGCATTTTGGGAGTTTTGTAGCCCTCTGGTGGAGTGTCAAGAGAATCCATAATGGAAATATTTGATGACTTGGATTTTAACTATTTTCTATATGACTGAATAATACACTTACATTTTTTTTAGAACACTCTTTTATTTGAGAGCAGCCATTTTGTTCACAGATCTGTAGCTGAGTATCTCAACATTTATTTTTAATACTTACATGTTTCCAGGGACGTGAGCAACTGTTTCATTTAGAATTAAGAGTGGGTAAAATATACAGTATTTCAAAGCAATTGTGCCTATGCTTTTCATTTTTGTTAGGATTTTATTATGTGATTAATCACAGAAATTTAGAACTGTGGGGAGGGCAAGTAAGACAGTCTGTGGGCTCTGAATACAGAAAGGCTGCCAGGATTTGCACGCAGTTTTGCGTCTATGTTATGCAAATGAGCAGTCATAAGCCTTTGTATGAAAGCAATTTGACATTGAGGAGGGAGCATTGAATTGAAGTCAGACCTGAGTTTTAGTCTCAGTTCTCTTATTCTATAGATACAGGATTCTGGAGAGGTCAAAGCACCTGCTTGGAAGATAATTCTTCACAGTAGTGAAAGGTAGCGTAAGTCATCACTTCTAATATGTCTTGTAGTTGTATGGTTTGGAGATTTCTGATATCATTACAAATACTGGAAAGCCATGCTCTGTGGAATCTTGGGGGGGCAGATGCACAATGATGATAGTACTAAAATATGATTAGATAAATTAATAAAAATAAAGTTTAGTATACTGAGAGTTAATTGGGGGTAGAGGTCTTTTCCTTCTTTTATTTCCAGTCTGACCTAACATGTGGTATATAGCAGACATTCAAAAAACTGTTTGAATGAATTCAGAAAACAATTTCTAAGGTCTCATCCAGAAATTGAAAATTGAGTCCAGAACGGATTTAAGTAGAGTTCATGTTGTTTCAAGAAACATCTGCTTAAGTAAGTCTATAAATAATTTGGTTAGCATAGACTATTTGCCTTATAGGCCTTAGGTAATAGTTTAGGTAATCTAAAAACATAGATTACTTATTTTTTTAAAAAGGGAATTGATTATTAATCATGTAATTTCAGTAAGAGAAAAAGTATATTTTCCTAACAGAAAAGTATTTTTCTGAATAATATGGGGAGTTTTAATGCTTTCAAAATTATTTGCTTTGATTTTTCTATAAAAATCAAAAGATTTTTGGACAAAAGACTGAGGAAAAGAAATTAGCCTAATAACTTCATGTGTGTATGAAAACCATTCAAAAGTATTTCAGTTATCTTGGACTTGGTAGTTATTAGGTTGCATTTTATTTTTTCTCTTGAACAGTTACTCCAAAACCAGGTTGTAGCAAGTTAAGTTTCATTATCATCCTTTAGCAAGTTTTACATGCCAAGGTATGGACTCCCAGATATTAGTTTAAAAAAACAGTGATGCCNTCTCTTGAACAGTTACTCCAAAACCAGGTTGTAGCAAGTTAAGTTTCATTATCATCCTTTAGCAAGTTTTACGTGCCAAGGTATGGACTCCCAGATATTAGTTTAAAAAAACAGTGATGACACTATAATATTAATGATAGATGGCATACATTTGAAACATTTAGAAATGATCATAGCCTTAAAGCCAAAACAAGCCAGAAAATATTAATGGTATAGGAATCATTTTATATGGATCTGAATTATGTATAGCAGAGAGAGATAGAAAGAGATAAATTGCATAATAAATCAAAGTTCACATGGTGTATTGTTTATTTTTTTAAAAAAACTACACAAACTTTCTGTTTATGCAGCATGTCAGCTATTTGAAAAAAAGATGAATAGTTCCAGATTCAGATTTATTCCAAGAATGAATATTTAGCACCCAATAGTGTCATACTGAATGTAGGAAAATAATTACAGTGTATGTTTTACCATGAAGAATTCTAGGAAAGCATTGACTTTTTATACTTTGAATGTGCTTTTATTCTCTGATCAATTTTTATCTTTTGTGTCTTTTTGATTTATAAAAATCAGGTGTTTTAACCTTCCTTTCAAAAACGGTAGCAGTAATATTCAGAAGTATGTGTAAGGTTATATTAAGACAATAATTAACAGGAAATGTTTCTTCTTGATAAATTTGTATTAAAACACTATGATTGCAGAGCATTACAAACATTGGAAAATGTTATTTGATGAAAACACCTATAGAAATGACTTGCAGTATAAACTGGTGACCAGAAAAAAATTTGGTGGACTTTCCCAATACTTTAAGATTCCAAACAGGTGCCTATATGAGGGGGATTTCAGTGGTTTGTATTTTTTTGCAGCATGGTTTAGTATAGAAATATTATATTGTGCACTTTTAAGAGTTAACAACTGGTGAATTTAATTAAGACTTTTGTAAACAGCCCTGGAGTACTTCTGCCCTGATTTTGGCCAGTGTTCTGTGGGTTTCTATTCATTTGCCATCTAGGTGCAGGTGCTTTTAGCCATCGATATGTTTTATCCTATTTATTATGCATCAGTGTGCCCCTAACCAAAAGAATCACAGAACGCTAGCTTAGGATTCAAATATAGAACTTTAAGAACTGCAGCGTCTCGTGGTAGAGGTGAAAAGGACCTATGCCTGTGGTGATTATCTCCCTCTCAAGTGAGAGGCATGTGTGCCGAGTCACTTGTTCCTGGAATGATTTTGAAAATGGTACCATAGGTCGTTCATGCATACATTCATTGAGTCAACATTTACTGCCACGTAGTTACCCAAGGAGCGGGGCAAATGACAGTCTTAAGTGTTCATTCTGTTGTCTCTCATGTTTCCGTGTGGGTCTTGTTAAGTCTTCTGCTGATGTCCGGACATGCCCGCTCACCATCCTGTCTGTGGGCCCCGTCAACTTGTTTGTTGCTCACTTGGTTCAGGAGTCTGTTGGTGTCTGTCAAGTAGGTCTTGACAGATAAAGCAGAGGCTGAATGGAAGTTTCAGAGGTGAGGTAGGGAAATGGTTAAAACTTTTGAAAAAGAGAGTGGAAGCAAAGAAGAATGTCCCCAGTGAAGTGGAGATGAAGATGGCCTTAGAGACAGCTGGGAGAGCCATATGGAAGGATGGGGAGCTAGCAGTGGTGGTAGGATTGGATTGAATGTCAGAGCTTCCGTGGAGAAGAGAGGCAAGAGTGGTGGTCATCTGACTATCATGGCCACAACCATTAAGCAACCTCACAGGGGCTGTTGGTCCTTTCCCCTGAGTCATGTAGATCAATGAGGAAAAGGACATGACAGTAAACATTTGGGAAGAGGGTTCTGTCTTTGTAGATATTTTGGTGGTATAGATATAGTCCTAGGATTAGTGTAGTTTTTCTTTGATAGTTATGCAAAGATTTTTATATCCAAGAATCAGAACATTGTAATTGAGCTGATATGTTTCACAGATATTGATTGGCTTAATTTAATGTAGATAGCAAAGGCAAAATGCTTGTACAAGATTATGCCAAAAAACCATTTCTAACAAAAGTTCATGTTAAGCTTTTCTAGAATTTAAAGTGTTTGCTGCCTAAATTTTTAGAGCTCATGGAGTTACTGTTTTGTTTATTCTTGAAAATAATGTCATTAAAAAAAAC
>NC_048237.1:11111838-11112317 GCF_002007445.2 Ailuropoda melanoleuca
GTTTCACAGATATTGATTGGCTTAATTTAATGTAGATAGCAAAGGCAAAATGCTTGTACAAGATTATGCCAAAAAACCATTTCTGACAAAAGTTCGTGTTAAGCTTTTCTAGAATTTAAAGTGTTTGCTGCCTAAATTTTTAGAGCTCATGGAGTTACTGTTTTGTTTATTCTTGAAAATAATGTCATTAAAAAAAACCTTGGGGTGCCTGTGTGGCTCAGTCAGTTAAGCAGCTGCATTTGGCTCAGGTCATGATCCCAGGGTCCTGGGATCAAGTCCCACATTGGGCTCCCTGCTCAGCAGGGGGTCTGCTTCTCCCTGTCCCTCTGCTCTCCCTCCACTGTTGCTCTCTCTCTCTCTCTCTCTCTCTCTCTCTCTCCCTCCCTCACTCACTCTTCCTCTTTCAAATAGATAAAATCTTGAAAAAAAAAACTGGTTTGTACAGAAACAATTCTTAATTTTTTTAACATTATACTGAC
>NC_048237.1:11113375-11220988 GCF_002007445.2 Ailuropoda melanoleuca
GTTTCACAGATATTGATTGGCTTAATTTAATGTAGATAGCAAAGGCAAAATGCTTGTACAAGATTATGCCAAAAAACCATTTCTGACAAAAGTTCGTGTTAAGCTTTTCTAGAATTTAAAGTGTTTGCTGCCTAAATTTTTAGAGCTCATGGAGTTACTGTTTTGTTTGTTCTTGAAAATAATGTCATTAAAAAAAACTTANAAGTGTTTGCTGCCTAAATTTTTAGAGCTCATGGAGTTACTGTTTTGTTTATTCTTGAAAATAATGTCATTAAAAAAAACCTTGGGGTGCCTGTGTGGCTCAGTCAGTTAAGCAGCTGCATTTGGCTCAGGTCATGATCCCAGGGTCCTGGGATCAAGTCCCACATTGGGCTCCCTGCTCAGCAGGGGGTCTGCTTCTCCCTGTCCCTCTGCTCTCCCTCCACTGTTGCTCTCTCTCTCTCTCTCTCTCTCAATCTCTCTCTCTCCCTCCCTCACTCACTCTTCCTCTTTCAAATAGATAAAATCTTGAAAAAAAAAACTGGTTTGTACAGAAACAATTCTTAATTTTTTTAACATTATACTGACCAAGTTAAAACTGAAGTTTGACCATTCAGAGATTTCCCCCTCTCCCCCTTAGGAAGCATGTCTACTTGTTTCAATGGGAAACAAAACAAAATGGAAGAGATGTTTAAATGCTTTTTATTCATAGTGTTAAAAATGGTTAGAGGAAGAATTCACATTTTTCCTTAACACAAAGTAATAAGCAATTAACTTTTTGGCATAGTGATAAATCTGCTTCTGTAAGAAGGTGTTTTGTGTTTTAATAAGTAGCAATATATGCTAGTATATTCATTTTTATTGAATAGTTGAGAAAAAAAGTGAATTTAATTCATAAGGTATTGCCTTGGGCTTACTGAGATTTTACTACAACATCCAATGGCATGGCATCACATTCAACAGAGTATTATTTAAAAAAATAATAATTAGAACAAAACATGTTAAAGTATCCTAGTATTTGTGAAGTGTTATCCTTGGTCTATTCAGTCTCTAAAATAAACTTAAAAACAAGCTTTTTGGTAATGCCGAATCAGTAATAATGGAATATGATTTTAAAACAATAAAGATTAGTTACCTAGAGTCAGCACTTAAAAAATTATTGCCATCATGTATTCATTCATGTATTCATGAATTTGCTCATTTGTTGATTTGATCTTGTTACTTATCTGTTCTATTAGAGAGAATATAGCTCTTACTATTATCTATCTAGATAGAAAATTATCAACATAGTTGTGATTTATCTACTATTAGTGAAGACAAATTGGACCTGCAGTGCAAATTTTGCCAAATAAAAACAAAAAAGTATTCTTAGCTCCATAACATCTTTTTAAAGATTTATTTTTTTTTAGAGAGAGAGCATGCACATGAGCAAGTGTGCATAAATGGGGGAGGGGCAGAGGCAGAGGAAGAGAATTCTCAAGCAGACTTCCCATTGAGCAAGGAGCCTGAAGCTGGGCTTGATCCCAGGACACTGAGATCATGACCTGAGCCAGAATCAAGAGTCAGGCACTTAACCAACTGAGCCACCCAGGTGCACTTAGCTATATAAAATTTTAAAAGTTGTGGTAAAATATATATATATAATTGGTCATTTTAACCATTTTTTTTAAAGATTTTTTATTTATTCGACAGAGATAGAGACAGCCAGCGAGAGAGGGAACACAAGCAGGGGGAGGGGGAGAGGAAGAAGCAGGCTCATAGCGGAGGAGCCTGATGTGGGGCTCGATCCCACAACGCCGGATCACGCTCTGAGCCGAAGGCAGACACTTAACCGCTGTGCCACCCAGGTGCCCCCCCATTTTAACCATTTTTAAGTGTACAAGTCAGTGGCATTAATTAGATGCACAATGTTGTGCAACCATATACACTATTTTCAAAACTTTGTCATACACCCAAACAGAAACTGTGTACCTGTTAGGAAATAACTCCCTACTTCCCCCTTTTTTTTATCCCCTGGTAATCTCTAAGCTATTTTTTGTCTCTATGAATTTGTTTATTCTGTATGCTTTGTAAAATAGAATTATATCATACTTGTTCTTTTGTGTCTCGCTTATTTCACTTACCATAATGTTTTCAAGGTACATCTATGTTGTAGCAAGTATCAAAACTTCATTGCTTTTTTTTTTAAAGATTTTATTTATTTATTTGAGAGAGAGAGATAGCAAGAGAGAGCAGGAGCAGGNATCTGCTTAAGTAAGTCTATAAATAATTTGGTTAGCATAGACTATTTGCCTTATAGGCCTTAGGTAATAGTTTAGGTAATCTAAAAACATAGATTACTTATTTTTTTAAAAAGGGAATTGATTATTAATCATGTAATTTCAGTAAGAGAAAAAGTATATTTTCCTAACAGAAAAGTATTTTTCTGAATAATATGGGGAGTTTTAATGCTTTCAAAATTACTTGCTTTGATTTTTCTATAAAAATCAAAAGATTTTTGGACAAAAGACTGAGGAAAAGAAATTAGCCTAATAACTTCATGTGTGTATGAAAACCATTCAAAAGTATTTCAGTTATCTTGGACTTGGTAGTTATTAGGTTGCATTTTATTTTTTCTCTTGAACAGTTACTCCAAAACCAGGTTGTAGCAAGTTAAGTTTCATTATCATCCTTTAGCAAGTTTTACATGCCAAGGTATGGACTCCCAGATATTAGTTTAAAAAAACAGTGATGCCGGGGCGCCTGTGTGGCACAGCGGTTAAGCGTCTGCCTTCGGCTCAGGGCGTGATCCCGGCGTTACGGGATCGAGCCCCACGTCAGGCTCCTCTGCTGGGAGCCTGCTTCTTCCTCTCCCACTCCCCCTGCTTGTGTCCCCTCTCTCACTGACTGTCTCTATCTCTGTCAAATAAATAAATAAAATCTTTAAAAAAAAAAAAAAACAAAACAGTGATGCCACTATAATATTAATGATAGATGGCATACATTTGAAACATTTAGAAATGATCATAGCCTTAAAGCCAAAACGAGCCAGAAAATATTAATGGTATAGGAATCATTTTATGTGGATCTGAATTATGTATAGCAGAGAGAGATAGAAAGAGATAAATTGCATAATAAATCAAAGTTCACATGGTGTATTGTTTATTTTTTTAAAAAAACTACACAAACTTTCTGTTTATGCAGCATGTCAGCTATTTGAAAAAAAGATGAATAGTTCCAGATTCAGATTTATTCCAAGAATGAATATTTAGCACCCAATAGTGTCATACTGAATGTAGGAAAATAATTACAGTGTATGTTTTACCATGAAGAATTCTAGGAAAGCATTGACTTTTTATACTTTGAATGTGCTTTTATTCTCTGATCAATTTTTATCTTTTGTGTCTTTTTGATTTATAAAAATCAGGTGTTTTAACCTTCCTTTCAAAAACGGTAGCAGTAATATTCAGAAGTATGTGTAAGGTTATATTAAGACAATAATTAACAGGAAATGTTTCTTCTTGATAAATTTGTATTAAAACACTATGATTGCAGAGCATTACAAACATTGGAAAATGTTATTTGATGAAAACACCTATAGAAATGACTTGCAGTATAAACTGGTGACCAGAAAAAAATTTGGTGGACTTTCCCAATACTTTAAGATTCCAAACAGGTGCCTATATGAGGGGGATTTCAGTGGTTTGTATTTTTTTGCAGCATGGTTTAGTATAGAAATATTATATTGTGCACTTTTAAGAGTTAACAACTGGTGAATTTAATTAAGACTTTTGTAAACAGCCCTGGAGTACTTCTGCCCTGATTTTGGCCAGTGTTCTGTGGGTTTCTATTCATTTGCCATCTAGGTGCAGGTGCTTTTAGCCATCGATATGTTTTATCCTATTTATTATGCATCAGTGTGCCCCTAACCAAAAGAATCACAGAACGCTAGCTTAGGATTCAAATATAGAACTTTAAGAACTGCAGCGTCTCGTGGTAGAGGTGAAAAGGACCTATGCCTGTGGTGATTATCTCCCTCTCAAGTGAGAGGCATGTGTGCCGAGTCACTTGTTCCTGGAATGATTTTGAAAATGGTACCATAGGTCGTTCATGCATACATTCATTGAGTCAACATTTACTGCCACGTAGTTACCCAAGGAGCGGGGCAAATGACAGTCTTAAGTGTTCATTCTGTTGTCTCTCATGTTTCCGTGTGGGTCTTGTTAAGTCTTCTGCTGATGTCCGGACATGCCCGCTCACCATCCTGTCTGTGGGCCCCGTCAACTTGTTTGTTGCTCACTTGGTTCAGGAGTCTGTTGGTGTCTGTCAAGTAGGTCTTGACAGATAAAGCAGAGGCTGAATGGAAGTTTCAGAGGTGAGGTAGGGAAATGGTTAAAACTTTTGAAAAAGAGAGTGGAAGCAAAGAAGAATGTCCCCAGTGAAGTGGAGATGAAGATGGCCTTAGAGACAGCTGGGAGAGCCATATGGAAGGATGGGGAGCTAGCAGTGGTGGTAGGATTGGATTGAATGTCAGAGCTTCCGTGGAGAAGAGAGGCAAGAGTGGTGGTCATCTGACTATCATGGCCACAACCATTAAGCAACCTCACAGGGGCTGTTGGTCCTTTCCCCTGAGTCATGTAGATCAATGAGGAAAAGGACATGACAGTAAACATTTGGGAAGAGGGTTCTGTCTTTGTAGATATTTTCGTGGTATAGATATAGTCCTAGGATTAGTGTAGTTTTTCTTTGATAGTTATGCAAAGATTTTTATATCCAAGAATCAGAACATTGTAATTGAGCTGATATGTTTCACAGATATTGATTGGCTTAATTTAATGTAGATAGCAAAGGCAAAATGCTTGTACAAGATTATGCCAAAAAACCATTTCTGACAAAAGTTCGTGTTAAGCTTTTCTAGAATTTAAAGTGTTTGCTGCCTAAATTTTTAGAGCTCATGGAGTTACTGTTTTGTTTGTTCTTGAAAATAATGTCATTAAAAAAAACTTAGGGGTGCCTGTGTGGCTCAGTCAGTTAAGCAGCTGCATTTGGCTCAGGTCATGATCCCAGGGTCCTGGGATCAAGTCCCACATTGGGCTCCCTGCTCAGCAGGGGGTCTGCTTCTCCCTGTCCCTCTGCTCTCCCTCCACTGTTGCTCTCTCTCTCTCTCTCTCTCTCAATCTCTCTCTCTCCCTCCCTCACTCACTCTTCCTCTTTCAAATAGATAAAATCTTGAAAAAAAAAACTGGTTTGTACAGAAACAATTCTTAATTTTTTTAACATTATACTGACCAAGTTAAAACTGAAGTTTGACCATTCAGAGATTTCCCCCTCTCCCCCTTAGGAAGCATGTCTACTTGTTTCAATGGGAAACAAAACAAAATGGAAGAGATGTTTAAATGCTTTTTATTCATAGTGTTAAAAATGGTTAGAGGAAGAATTCACATTTTTCCTTAACACAAAGTAACAAGCAATTAACTTTTTGGCATAGTGATAAATCTGCTTCTGTAAGAAGGTGTTTTGTGTTTTAATAAGTAGCAATATATGCTAGTATATTCATTTTTATTGAATAGTTGAGAAAAAAAGTGAATTTAATTCATAAGGTATTGCCTTGGGCTTACTGAGATTTTACTACAACATCCAATGGCATGGCATCACATTCAACAGAGTATTATTTAAAAAAATAATAATTAGAACAAAACATGTTAAAGTATCCTAGTATTTGTGAAGTGTTATCCTTGGTCTATTCAGTCTCTAAAATAAACTTAAAAACAAGCTTTTTGGTAATGCCGAATCAGTAAAAATGGAATATGATTTTAAAACAATAAAGATTAGTTACCTAGAGTCAGCACTTAAAAAATTATTGCCATCATGTATTCATTCATGTATTCATGAATTTGCTCATTTGTTGATTTGATCTTGTTACTTATCTGTTCTATTAGAGAGAATATAGCTCTTACTATTATCTATCTAGATAGAAAATTATCAACATAGTTGTGATTTATCTACTATTAGTGAAGACAAATTGGACCTGCAGTGCAAATTTTGCCAAATAAAAACAAAAAAGTATTCTTAGCTCCATAACATCTTTTTAAAGATTTATTTTTTTTTAGAGAGAGAGCATGCACATGAGCAAGTGTGCATAAATGGGGGAGGGGCAGAGGCAGAGGAAGAGAATTCTCAAGCAGACTTCCCATTGAGCAAGGAGCCTGAAGCTGGGCTTGATCCCAGGACACTGAGATCATGACCTGAGCCAGAATCAAGAGTCAGGCACTTAACCAACTGAGCCACCCAGGTGCACTTAGCTATATAAAATTTTAAAAGTTGTGGTAAAATATATATATATAATTGGTCATTTTAACCATTTTTTTTAAAGATTTTTTATTTATTCGACAGAGATAGAGACAGCCAGCGAGAGAGGGAACACAAGCAGGGGGAGGGGGAGAGGAAGAAGCAGGCTCATAGCGGAGGAGCCTGATGTGGGGCTCGATCCCACAACGCCGGATCACGCTCTGAGCCGAAGGCAGACACTTAACCGCTGTGCCACCCAGGTGCCCCCCCATTTTAACCATTTTTAAGTGNGTCAGGCACTTAACCAACTGAGCCACCCAGGTGCACTTAGCTATATAAAATTTTAAAAGTTGTGGTAAAATATATATATATAATTGGTCATTTTAACCATTTTTTTTAAAGATTTTTTATTTATTCGACAGAGATAGAGACAGCCAGCGAGAGAGGGAACACAAGCAGGGGGAGGGGGAGAGGAAGAAGCAGGCTCATAGCTGAGGAGCCTGATGTGGGGCTCGATCCCACAACGCTGGATCACGCTCTGAGCCGAAGGCAGACACTTAACTGCTGTGCCACCCAGGTGCCCCCCCCCCATTTTAACCATTTTTAAGTATACAAGTCAGTGGCATTAATTAGATGCACAATGTTGTGCAACCATATACACTATTTTCAAAACTTTGTCATACACCCAAACAGAAACTGTGTACCTGTTAGGAAATAACTCCCTACTTCCCCCTTTTTTTTATCCCCTGGTAATCTCTAAGCTATTTTTTGTCTCTATGAATTTGTTTATTCTGTATGCTTTGTAAAATAGAATTATATCATACTTGTTCTTTTGTGTCTCGCTTATTTCACTTACCATAATGTTTTCAAGGTACATCTATGTTGTAGCAAGTATCAAAACTTCATTGCTTTTTTTTTTAAAGATTTTATTTATTTATTTGAGAGAGAGAGATAGCAAGAGAGAGCAGGAGCAGGGGGCATGAGGAGAGGGAGAAGCAGACTCCCTGCTGTGCAGGGAGCCAGATGCAGGGCTCCATCCCAGGACTGCAGGATGATGACCTGAGTCAAAGGCAGACGCTTAACCAACTGAGCCACCCAGGGCCCCAAAACTTCATTGCTTTTTATGGCTGGCTATATTCCACTATATGCATATACCACATTTTGTTTTTTCATTTATCTATTTATAGATGCTTGAATTGTTTCCAGCTTTTGACTATTGTGAATAATGCTGCAGTGAACATTTGTGTACAATATCTGTTTGAGTCCCTGTTTTTAATTCCTTTGGGTGTATACTTTAGAGTGGAATTGCTGGGTAATATGATAATTCTATTTTAAATTTTTGGGGAACTGCCCAACTGTTTTCCATAGCAGTTCCGAATGTGTGATGCTTCCAGTTTCTCCACACCCTCACCAACACTTCCCCCCTGCCTTTTTTTTTTTTTTTTAATTACAGCCATCTTACTGGGTGTGAAATGATACCACATTGTGGTTTGAGTTTGTATTTCCCTATTTAATTCCCTAAGACTAATGATCTTAACCAACTCCTCGTGGGCTTACTGGTTATTTGTATATCTTTTTAATAGAAATGTCAATTAAGTTCTTTGACCATTTTTAAATTGGATTGTCTTTTGTTGTTGGGTTTTCCTTTTATTTTCTGTGTATTAAACCCTTACTAGAAACATGTTTTGCAAACATTTTCTTCCATCAGGTAGGTGGTTTTTTCATAGTCCTGTCCTAGAGTGCACAGATGTCTTGAAACTTAAAGTCCATTTTATCTGTTTTTGCTTTTATTGCTCATTCTTTTAGTGTCTTATATAAGAATCCATTGCCAAATCCAAGGTCATAAAAGTTTCCCTTGTGTTATCTTCTGATAGCTTTATAGTTTCAGCTCCATATTTGGATTGTTGATTCCCTTTGAGTTTATTTTTGCATATGGTGTGGTGAAGAGATCCAACTTTATTCTTTTGCCTGTGGAAATCCAGTTACATTAGCACCATTTGTTGAAGACACTATCATTCCCCATTAAATGGAGTTGGCACCTTGTCATAAATCAGCTGGCTATAGATGTACAGGTTTATTTCTGGACTCTCAGTTCTGTTCCGTTGCTCTCCATGTCTTTCCTTTTGTATGTGCCTCACTGCTTTTATTACTGTTGCTTTGTCCTAAGTTTTGAAACCAAGGGAGTGTGAGTCTCTGACTTTGTTATCTTTTTCAAGACCGTTTTGACTCTTCAGGGCTCCTTGACGTTCCATGTGAATTTCAGGATTGGCTTTTCCATTTTACCAAAAGAAGCTGTTGGGATTTTGATAGGGATATCAAAATGTTGACATCTTAATGATATTAAGTCTTCCAATTCATGAACATGCTTTGTCTTTCCAGCTATCTGTTTATCTAGCTGACTTTATTTTTTTTTAGAGCAATTTTAAGTTCACAGCACTATTGAGCAGAAGATGAAGAACTTTCCCAAATATTCACTGCCTCCATATCCATGTATTTTTTAATGGAATTTAAATTACTCTTTAATTTCTTTCAGCAATGTTTTGTGGTTTCATATATCAATCTTTAATCTCCTTGGTTAAACTTAATACTGGGTGTTTTATTCTTTTTTTTTTTTTTTAAGATTTTCTTTATTTGAAAGAGAACACAAGCAGGAGAAGCAGCAGGCAGAGGGAGAGGGAGAAGCAGGCTCTCCACTGAGCAAGGAGTCGGATGTGGGCTTCATCCCAGGACCCTGGGATCATGACCTGAGCTGAAGGCAGATGTTGAACTGACTGAGCCACCCAGGTGCCTGGTGGTTTATTCTTTTAGACACATTTGTAAATGTAGCTCCTTTCCTAATTTCTTTAATTGTTCATTCCTGTTCTGTGATGACACAACTGATTTTTGTATGTTAATCTTGTAACCTCGAACATTGCTTAAATAATCTGCTAGCTCTAGTAGCTTTCTTGTGAATTCCTTGAGGTTTTCTATATATGGATGTCATCTGTGAACAGATTTACTTCTTTTCAATTTGATGCCTTTTATTTTTCTTGTCTAATTACTCTATCATGAAATTTCAGAACAATGTTGGACAGCAATAGTCAAAGTAGGTGTCCTTGTCTTATTCCTGATCTTAAGTGGGAAAGTTTTCAGTCTTTATCCATTGTGTATGATGATAGCTGGGTTTTTTTGTAAATGCCCTTTTTCATCTCAGGGAAGATTTCTTCTATTACTAGTGTTTTTTTTTATCATGAAATGGTGTTAAATTTTGTCACATGCATCAGTTGACAAGGTTATGCAGTTCTTTTTTTCTCCCCCTTTGTCCTTCTAACATGGTGTATTGTATTGTTGGACCATAGTTCAGAACTCTTGAAACATAGTAAGTTTGAATTCCTGGGATAAATCCCACTTGGTTATAATATGCCATCATTTTAATATGCTATCAGATGTTTTGCTAGTATATTGTTGAGGATTGGCTATATGAATTTTATTCATTGCCAAACTAGCATTCAGGATTTTCTTGGATGCCTCATTTTAGAAAGCATTTCTGTCAAAGAAATAACAGAACTTCAGAGTCTTACCTATCTGAGTAAATCAAAATAATTTTTTGTTTAAATTTTTATAACTGCCTTTATATGTAAGGAATACAAAAACTGTTTCATCTATATGGTTGGAAGTATTTGTGGAGTGTCTATTAGGTGGCGGGTGATAAGCTAAATATTTTATATGTTATTTCATTTAAAAGGTAGAAGTGATCAGTATTCTCATTTTACAAATAAGAACATGGAAACTTGGAACTAGTAAATAAGAAAACAAGGAATTTTAGCCCTTGTTAGCCCTTCTTAGTCCTTGTTTTTAGTCCTTAACCCCTGACTCCTAATGCTATATTATTAGTCTGACTTCAGATGTGAGTCTATTGACAACATTGCAAAGAAAGAATAATAGTGACTATAACTAAAAAGTACCCATATGATGGGTTTATTTTCATATCCTTATTTTCTGTAGTTCAGAACTCTTCAGACATAGTAAAAACACCATATAACAGAAATTCTTGGACCAGAGTAATTAGAGTGCTATATTCTAATGTTATAAATGAGTGGATGAATTGATAGGAGAAATAATAAAGGAAATCCAAGAATGGCATGAACAAAATCTTTATGAATCCAAATGCACATTAATCAGTCTTCATCATTTCCAAACATTTAGGCATTTTGGAGGACAGCAAGATTTCTCAGTAAAACAACGTGATTTTTCTATGTAAATGTTGTGGCATAACAGGTGTGTTGGCTAGTGATAAGATAATCTGCCAAGCAACAAATAAATAATTGCACATGAATCCCAGGAAGATGTTAGCCCTCGGGCATATTTGAATGTGATTTTTAAAATGGCATTCTATTTTTTTCTCAGCATCAGAAATAGCTGCATATACCTCTATCTTGAATGGCGAGGTTGATACTATTTTTCACGAATAGGTTTTATTTTTAATGTTTTAAAATATTGTGAAATATATCACGAGTTCACTTCCCTCCTCACTTACCCCACCCTCCAGCCCTTCTACCTGGATATTAAAAAATTTTTTGGTCATGTCTCTGTTAAGAAGTCTTGCCAGGTTTTTCAAGCCTTGGTTAGCCACTCCTAAATCCTTCCATAGCACCTGTTCTTGTTTGTGACACTGTTTGTAATTTTCTGCTTACTTGTCATCTCATAAAGACTGTAAGTTCCTTCCAGGCAGGGAATGAATTTTGTTTAACAGTGTAACTTGGGCACCTTCTTCAGTGGCTGGCACTTAGGAAATGCTTAATATTTAAAAAAAAAGTAAATAAATGGTCTGTTATTTGCATATGGTTCAAACTGTTTCAGTGCAGTCTACCTCACCTCTAACGATTGCTGTTCTTAACTTGAGAAACTTACTGTTCTATGACAAACTTTGCTACCCCTGCCAATTGGAAATAAATCTTAGGAGGATAAGGGTGCTTCATTTATATACCTGAATGCATTATATTTTCAAGGAAAAAATTCTATGTACCAAGCTTTTCCATGTCACTGACAATGAAGAAAGTAGGGTGTGGGGCAGTAGGACTGTGACAGCTGCCCCCACACTGATCATCAGGATCTTTTTCACTGCCTTTTCCACCTTCTCCCCCAAGGATTCTGAAATAATACACTTGGGTGCAGAGCAGGCCTTCCCACGTGGAGGATGGGAAGAGCAAGGCATTGGACATAATTCTTTTCTTATTATAGTAGTCAAATTATGATTACTAAACATTGTCAAAGTTAGTCCGCCTGCATGAAAGCATTTTCTTATTGGACCATTTTTAGAAAATTGCCATACTGCACTGAGCTCTGGTAGCTTGGAAGTGCTGAGTTAGAGGTGTGCTGAGGCAAGTACTTTATCCAAAATCACATATAAAAAAGTATCTAACACATCTAAAACGAATTTTCATTTTATTTATTTATTTTAAAGATTTATTTATTTATTTTGGGGGAAGGGGCAGAGGGAGAAGGAGAGAATCTCAAGCAGACTCCCTGCTGAGCGTGGAGCCTAACGTGGGGCTCAGTCTCACAGCCCAGAGATTTTGACCTGAGCTAAAGTCAAGAGTTGGAGACTTAACCGACTGAGCCACCTAGGCACCCCCTGATTTTTATTTTAAAATACATTGAGGTCTAAGGTAAAAGACTCACTTCAAATCATATACTTTTTTTCTTCTCTTGGCCTATTATCACTTATACCCTGATCGTATGCAGGTTTGGGATGATACCTTTTTTCCTAAAAAGAAACACATCAGGCAAGTGTATAAATCAAGATATCAAGTAATAAATATGTAGAGTCAAATTTGAATGTTAAAAGATTTTATTTATTTATGTGACAGAGAGACAGACAGCAAGAGAGGGAACACAGCAGGGGAGTGGGAGAGGAAGAAGCAGGCTCCCAGCGGAGGAGCCCGATGTGGGACTCGATCCCGGAATGCCGGGATCACGCCCTGAGCCGAAGGCAGAGGCTTAATGACTGAGCCATNCATCCAGGCGCCCCCAAGAATATATTATTTTTAACTGCACAATGGGTTAGTGCCTTTCAGGAGTGGTATTCACAAGACTTAACAATGGAGTGGCCTTGCCACTGATGCGGCAGAACGTAGGCCATTGCTGGAGCAGTTTCCTAGAGGCCCCTGAGGGTGTTGTACTAAGTGAGCATAGGGATGAGGTTATTTAAAAACTGGGGTGGAAATAGGGCAGTATTTTAATAAGTTGTGTCTGTTTACTCTCCTTTTACGTGCTCCAATAATGCTGATACTACCTGACTAGTAAAGATATCGTTGGAAAGGAAGAAAAGGAAGCCTTGTTTGAAATTTATCCTATGCAGTTGGGAGACAGAAGGTATCAGATTTTAATAAGTGAAACATTTCAATAAATAAGTTTTTCCTATATAATTAGAAAAGTTAGCTGTAGTGGTTATTTGCATGATGTGTTAGTTTCCCCAATGCACAGTAACTGTCTTTTCTAGTAGCAGAATTGTGGCTTTGCAGGAAACACTGATAGGTGGCTTTTATATGGTCACTTACAGTCTGACCCCTTGGGACTTCATCCTGGTCTCCAGCCCTGCTGGATTTGGTTTGTGGCCAGCTGCTGATAGCCTAGAATAAATCACAATGAATCACTCAGAAGGGACTAGAGAAAAATGGGAAAAGCAATAAGATGGTAAATGAACATTTTAAGGATGAAGAAAGGGCCAACATTTAATATCGTTCCAGATATCAGGGAACAGCACGACTGGTGTCAACTCCACTGGAAGGTGAGCACCCTGAAGCCGGAGACATGGGCAGTAGAAGTCTCAGTGATGCCCCAATGTCCGGGGCAGTGTGATATACGATGCTTCCGAAGAGGGTACATGAGAGCAGAAGAGAAAATTGGTATAGGATAGGTTTTCTTAGAGTTGATTCCATATGATTTCCTGGATACTTCAATAGGCACCTTTAAGTAGGCAGAAATATGGGAAATCAGAATAAAGGGAAGGGGGAAAAAGAAGACAAGAAAGTGGTAGAATATTGGATGGAAATGCATTGACTGGAATGAAGATGATGACTAGAGGAAAAATCAAAACCTGAGAATGTTGAGAAATGATCAGAAAAATTAAAATACATACGTAGAACAAAAGTTATCAGGGGAGTTTGTAATAATCCAAGATTGGAAGGATTTGGGGAAAGAGAGAATATTGATGGTTTGGGCCACATCTTAAAAAAATCTTAGGAGAACTTGATTTTAAAAAAATCGTCTCAGAGGTGGTTGAGTTGTGAGTGACCAAGTATGACTGACAGGTGTCAATTCTATAAGTAAGTGAAAATAGAAGGCACCATTTTACCAGGGATTTGGGTTATTTTCATTAACAGGCAGTTTATCTTTGTAGTTAATCCTTACAGCTAATAAGAATAGACATTTTCTCAATGTAACAAATAACCTTCCATGTCTTAAGCCTTCAATAAAGGACAGGGTAGGGGTGAGTGAAATGTTTTATTGAATTCAGTCCTGCTGCTAGCTGGGAGTTGGAGGTATGAGCACATGGATATAGAATTGATGCCGGGCAGTTTTGTGGCCCAGTCACCAGGTCCATCATGAAATATAGGAAGGTTTTCACACGTATCCCATATTTTGCCACCACTATAATATCATGAGGAGTTACAAGAATACTCCCAGTAAGAGATGGTTTGATGCTACCGCCTTGGTCTTTGAGCTGGCTTCCCATGGCACTTAAGCTGTTATAAATGAGGAAGTTAGCTTTGGAACTGGTCATGATTTCACATTGGACAGTTGGGAAATGAGATTAGACTAATCTAAAGTTCTGTACTCAAAGATTACAAGGTCATTAGTATGAAGGTATAGATACGTAGTGGAACTGTTACACAGTTGTGTGTATTTGTGGAAGCAAAAAAGGTTGGTAGGGCAGGTGGAGGAAGGAAATATTTATAGAGTTACTCACATGAATATTAAGATCATCCACAATAAAGATTGGGCACTCAGAGGAAAGTGATGTCAGATATTCAGGTGGTATAGATTCCGATGTGGAGAACCGGCATAAAACAGGGAAGGGGAATATCTAAATCTTGCATAATGAGATAATGGGACAGAAATTCCCTCCCATCTTATAATTTACTGTCTTTGATTCAAAAAGAATGTTGCCATGATTTCATATTTCCGCAGTATAACTTGAAGAAAATTGTTAATGTAATTTCAGTTTTATCTTTTAAACACGAGTAGTTTGGGAGGTTATGCTCAGGAATGCTTTTATGTTGCCTAATTGGTAACTTGTTAACATTTTTATTTAATATCAGTGAAGAAAAAATTAAAATTAAATGGCTGCTATAAAATGTGATTAGTGATTGAAGTGACCAAATTGAAAAGTCTCTTATCTGGGTTCACACATCTGTTTACAGGCCTCCTCCTTATCAATATGGCCCTTCTACTTGCCCTTAGCCAGTATTTATTGCATATAAATGGCCAGCAAACAACCTTCCAGATATAATTTTTTATCTGAAGTCATTGCTTCTCATCTCTTTGATACACGTGCAGGCACAGGTACAACTCTCTTCCCTTGTCTTGCTCTCTTATTCTACTCTGGCTTCCATATGTATATGGTTTTTCTCCCATTAATACAGTAAATTATTTAATGGTAAGAACTTCCTTTTTGAAATCTTCCTCCCTGCCTCCCATATCTCATATAGGGATGTATGCACAGTATTCAATAGGTAATCAATAAGTGATTGATGAGTAAAAAATTGATTGAATAAATCACACGGACCCTTTACAGAAGATGGCAATTGTGTGTATGAGGTTTAGCTTTCAAATTTACTAACTGAAGGTGTTACAGTTTTAGTTTTAGAAAATACATTTTAAGATTTTCCTGGTTGTCTTTTCATGGTAGCAAATATGTGAGTAGTTTGAAATTTTCAACACTTCTCTCTAGGGCACCTCTCTGCTGTCTTTGTTTATTTCATGCTGCTTCTTCAGTTATATCAGATGAAGCAATATCTCCTGTCATAATTTATGTATTTCAATTTCCCTAGGAATCACAGTTAAAGATTATAACAAATAAAACAAGTGCAACAGTAAGATGCACAGTCATATAGTTGTATTCCTGGATAATATTTACCTTCTTTTACCACTATAATTTTATTTTTCTAATCATTTAATTTTTCTTGCCCTTGACCATGATGTAATCATCTTGGATGTATTTTCTTTTTCACTCCAGGTTTCAAACTCTTTATACTAAATTTGTGATTGTTCACATGGGGATCTGGTCCTGTCTGATGGACATTTATAATTTCCCTCTACTTGCACAGCAATGTGTAAGCTGGCTCAAACCTTCTTGATCTTTCTTTATCTCATGTCCTCTTCTAGCAATTTTTTTCTTTCCTTCATAGCCAACTTTCTCAAAACAACAATACATGCTAAAAATTTCCACTTTTTTAATAGAAATCTAACTATCTAACTCCTGGTTCCTGCTGTCTCCCATCCTCTACCTTCAGGGAAATTCTTCTGGCAGGGACCACTTAATTGTCAACATCCATTAGTTGCTTTTGTTCCTTGTCTTTCAATTTTGTGGACAAGTCCCTTCTTTCAGGAAATCTCTCTTCCTTTAACTTCAGTAACACGTTCCTCTTGAGTATCCTTCTACCTTCCTTTAAGTTGCCTTTAGGGTTCCCTTTTTTCCCTCTATTTCTTTGTCTTTGGATGAACTTTGGAAATTAACTCCTTGTATTTTTTTCCTGTCCGCTGTTGTGTCAGCTCATCTAAACTCTGGACTTCTAGACGCTTCTGTCCACCTACTCTTCTCCGTGACATCTGCTTCTGCCAAGTTTAGGCCCACATGATCTCCTGGCCAGAAGCTCCATAATCTTCTGATCATTGCAGCCCCTACACTTCCGTGGAAACCCTGTCGTCGTACTCTTCATTGAATGCAGAGTGATCTTTCTAACGGGTACCAAAATCACATCTCTCCATTTTGCTTGCCTGTCATTTTCTGCATATAAAGTCTAAGGGGTGAGCTCTAAGGAATCTCTGGCCTGAGCCTTGCTGAACTCTTCCACCCCATAGTTTGTCTCCTTCAACCTGCAGGCAATATTTATGTGCTCCATAAGTTGCCATATTGCTTTATGACTTCTTAGTTTCCTAATGATACTCTGTGTTCCATTATGTCCAACTTATTATGACCACTATCCTGAAATATCTCATTTTTTGTGACTTGTCTGAAGGACTGCTTATCAGTGAAACCTTCCTTGATTTGTTGCAAGGTAGAATTGGCCACTATCTCCTTTGTAGCCTCAGCTTCAGTACCCTGAACTTAGCCTCCTGTCTCAAAGCTTATGCTCTGGTCAGGAACACAGTCAAGCAAGCAGTTTAAACCTAGTGTGACTGATACTCTGATTGGGGAAAAAAAAAAAAAAGGTGACACAGCATGTTAGAAGGATGCTTGCCTCCAACTTCCAGAGGAAGTGAGTGCTGAGGGGAGATTTGAAGGATGAGTAGGTCTTATCCAGGAAAGGTGTGAGAAGTGAAGGGAAATGTCTTCAGGCATGAGAGGCTCTGGAATGTGACTGACAGAGGAGATGGCCAGTCTTCCCACACTGGGATGAAACGCAGGGTGTGGCATAGAAGAGAGAACAGGAACTGGTTCATACAAGGCCTTTAAAACACGTTAATGAATTTGGAGCTTATGCTGATGGCAGTGGGAAACTATGTAACTTTGAGTAGAAGAAAGATCTGAGTAGGTTACATTGTAGAAAGATCTCTCCTATTGTGTCAAGACAAGTTTGCAAGGGAGCTGGTGAAAGGGGCCACAAAGAAAGGAGTTGGGAGGAAAGCTGATGACACTTGAGAGTACGTGGTAGCACACGGGTAGAAAAAGATTGGAGGAATTCTTAGGAGTAAGTGAATTTGTAACTGCCTGGATATCTGAGGCAGTTCGAGTGAGGAGAAATACAGGATGCTGCCCAGTGTTTAGACGTGGACAGTGGGTGGTGTCATTTAATAACAATGTACATCACTGGGGAGAGTCCAGCTGGCATGGGAAGATGAAGATCTCAGTTTTGTGTTTGAAGTTCCTGTGTGACACGAGGACAGGAAAGGCTAGCAAGCAGCCTGAAACCTAAAAGACTAGCTCCCCTGCCCTTTTCCTTTGACTGGAAGGTAGTATTTTTTTTTTTTTTACATGTCTTAGTAATTCTTCATGCTCTGTGACTATTAGACAGTTGGTTTTCAAGAACTATTTGAATGAATGAGTGAATGAATGAATGAAGTGGAAATATTCTCTAGGTGGATCTTCCTTACCTACTTTTCTCCACGAAAGGGTTGTATTTAGAACTTTTGGCCAATCAAGATTACCCTGTTAGCCTTTTCAGGATTCTTACTGTGAGTACTTCTAGTTTCACAGAACAGGAAACAAAAATACATTGTAAAATATCAGAGAAGAATGTAAGCACCGTTTCCCTCCTCAGAGTTTATAAACACATCTTTTCTGATTCCATGTTAGTACTGTTATCTGCTATTTTCTCCCTGAGATTCAGGTTGTGACTTTAATGAAGGTCTGACATGGATACTCAGGTATGATTTTGTGTTATCCATGTTAATATTCAGATACTGAAAAATGACTGTAGTTTTAAAGTCTAAGTAGTACTGATTTCTGTAAGGTACACTTACCCACATGAGAAAATGAATCATGCTTTTCAAAGTGCATCCAATTGGGTGTCATTTCCCCCGTATTTATATTCAATTTGGAGTTAATCTGGCACTATCCCTAGATATTATAAAGGAAAAGTGGTCAGGATTCTTGTGCAAAATAACAGTGCCCAAAAGATAGCAAATGTGTTTTTGAATGAATGGAGAATTTCTTGGGAAATCACAGGCACGCACAACCCCCACCCTCATGGAAGGGTCATGTTGGACTGTGTTATAATGCTGGCCAAGGAAAATCTTTGGAAGAGAGCCACTGGGGAACAGCAGATGTTCTTTTTGGTTCTGTTGGCAGTGAGGGGCACTGTGAGTCAAGGTTAAGGCTTGGGAGCTAAATAATAGAACTGAACTAGGGTTTTTTTCCTTCCAGCAAGCAATCCCCAAGGTCATGGACTCTGTCTTCAGAAATTCTAGAGATCTGAAGTGATTAAGAATTGAACTTTCTTATGTTTATCATACACCACTAGGGAAGAAATCAAGTGAATCTGAGCTCTGATGAGGAATGCTTGGGTCTCAGTTAAGGTAGCTGCAATCAGAATATAATTCAAGATGCTGGGATAGGAGATCACTGATTTCTGTAAAAAGACAAGTAGAGACCAAAAAAAAAAAAAAAGTCACTCTTGATCTTCATTTTAACTTTGCTTTGCAAATTAAGCCTCTAAAAAAGCATCCTTGATTGAGGTGAACCATGCATACTTTTAAGTAACATTTCGCTTAACTCTCTCTCTCTCTTTCTCTCTCTCCAGTATAAGTACACTCTGGTTGTGCCTGTGCACTTGGAGATGTTTGGCTGAAAATACTGCAATAATTTTGTAAGACATTATCTTACAGCATCGAAGGGTTTTGATGATTTTATTGGAGAGATGCTCTGGTCTCCAGCAATGAAATAATAGAATTTAAGTGTTTTTTTGTTGTTGTTATGCGAAACTTTAAAAAAAAAATTTATTTGAGATGAGTGAGAGAGAAAGAGCATAAGTTGGCGGGGGAGGGGGGTGGGGGGCAGAGGGAGAGGGAGAAGCAGACTCCCCACCCAGCAGGGAGCCAGACTGGTGGGGCTTGATCCCAGGACCCTGAGATCATGACCTGAGCTGAAGGTAGCCGCTTAACTGACTGAGCCACCCAGGCATCCCTGTGCCAGACTTTCTGGCATATGCACCTTTAATTATGATCCCTAAGCTCCTGACTCTCCAGGTATTTCATCCTCTCGCCAGATTTCCTCTCCAAGCTTCGGTCTGGGTCTGAATATCAAAGCGCATATGTGACATTGGGACGACTCCAATGTCATGGCGATAGCTTCAGTTCTGCAGGTCTCCAACTGAACTCGTGCTTTGCCCATCAAGTCAGATCCAGTCCCAGTGTGTCCTGTGTCTCAGTGCATGGTGTCTGCACCTACTGAGATACAAAATCAGCAACCTCGGGCAGGAATGATCCTTGCCCCTGGCCTCTCCTTCCTCCCGTATCCAATTCATCCATTCCTGTTGATTTTTTTCTTTAATGTTTGTGGAATCTAGCTCCCTCTCTGCAGTTGCCTTAAGATCACTCTGGTCCTGTGGTTCTTAACTAGGGGCACTTTTGTCCCCAGGTGGTCATTTAGCAATATCTGGAAACATTTTTGTTGTTACATCCTGGGGATGGCTACTGGTGACCAGTGGGTAGAAACCTGGGATGCTGCTAAAAGTCCTGCAATGTGCAGGAAAGCCTCACAACCAAGAATTATCCAGCCCAACATGTCAGTCACGCTGAGGTTGAGATCCCTGGCTCTCGGCTAAGCCAGCATCTTCTCATTTTTAGATTATCAAGGTAGCCTTTGAACTGGCCTTGAACTGGTCTTCATCTGTGCAAATCCAGCACCAGAACACCTCCTGGCTTCTCACTTCTACAAGGGTAAAGGTGACAATTCCTCAGGGTGCTCTGGAAGGCCCTGCAGCATCCTGCCTGTGGCCACTTCTCCAGCCTCCATGCCTGTTGCTCCCAGTTTGCTCTCATCCCTCTAGCTGTATTGGCTTCTTTCTCATCTTTACACTGCTTTGCTCTTCCTGTCCATGGCTTTCATACACACTGCCCTGGAACATTATTCTCCACACCTTTAATCCGGTTAATTCTTCAGTTTGTAACTCAAACATCATTGTACTTAAGTAGCACTTTCTGAACCCTCCTCTAGATTAATCCTAGGATACAAATTCTCATAGGTCTGGACTTTTTTTGGTATCACTTTAGTTTGCTATGAACTTGTTTCCTTTTTTAAAAAACAGCTATACTTAAAAGAATAATAACTAATATTTGTTAAACACTTATGCCACTACACTACTGGGTTGTCTGTATTTTTCTTTAATCATCACAACAAACATATGTGATGGATGATGTTTTGCATTATTACTTAATAGAGTCTAAGATAGATATTCCCCAACATCTCTGAAATTAAGATAGATCTTATGGGTGGCATCTTAAATTTGGCATTAATCTTAAGTTTGGTCTTAATCTCGTTTTGCACATGAGAAAGCCGAGGCACAGAAGGCTTGGGTCACTGGGCCAGGATTACACAACTAACAAGTGGTGGTATCAGGATTCCAATCCAGGCAGTCTTAGGACCATATCAGCTTCAATTCAGTACCTTCCTGCGTCATAATGTCGCCATGAGGATTCTTGAGATAATACATGTCAAGCATTTAACTCACTGATGTTCAGTAAGCTCTGAATGAAGATCAGTTATGATTATTGTTTATTATTTCTCTTATTGTGTAATTATCTCATACTGTGTCTTCCACAGAA
This sequence comes from Ailuropoda melanoleuca, assembly GCF_002007445.2. Lineage (NCBI taxonomy): Eukaryota > Metazoa > Chordata > Mammalia > Carnivora > Ursidae > Ailuropoda > Ailuropoda melanoleuca. The sequence continues at coordinate 11,134,091 of NC_048237.1, forward strand.
AGATTTCAGAAGGGCAAGGCCTCTGTCTCTTCTGCTACTTACTGTATCTGTTTTTCTTAGCACTAAGCTGGGTAATAAGTGTTTTTGGAATGAATAAATGAATGCTTGAATGAAGAGAGGACCATTAAGGAGAATTGGATTCTATCATTTGATGACACAAATCTTCATCTTGAGTGATGGGTTTGTGCCTCTCTTATGGTACTTACCCCATTCTGTGTTGTAACATCTATTTGTGTAATGGTCTTTTATCTCCTCAGCAGATTATAAACTCTCTATACACGTGGCATTGCATCCCCAGTACCTACCACAGTTTTATTGTAAAGAAGACACTCAGTACACATGTTGGATGGATTGACTCTTACGTAGCCCTAGTGCTCCCAGTTCAGGACCCAGTGCTGTTGTGGAGGAAGCTTATCTCTGGGGCGCTTTTTTTTTTTTTTTTTTTTAAGCAACGCAATAAAACTTTTTGCTATTGAGATGTTCTCATTTCCAAATTCTCTGCAGGAGGATGTCAACCAAATATTGCTGCATTTCTTTATACACTTACTGTAAGTTAGGATGGAAATAGTTGTGATACTCATTTGAGAAGTAGAGATGGAAAATAGGTATTTGGGGATAATTTTCCCTTTTTTCTTTTTTTTTGCTTCTGGTTTGATATGTTTAAGAATTAGCAAAAATTTTTCAGAGAGGGTTTCAGAGGGACAGTTCCTTCAAATAGCCTGTTTTTTGGCCTTAAACCCATTTTCTCATTCTTTAATTCTTTTGAGCACTGGAGGTTGTTTATCTGAATTACTGTATTGTAGAATAATGCATTTATAGCCTTTCCAATTGGCTACATTTATTGGAAGGCTAAAGAGTGAATCTCTTGATGCCAAGGAGGATGTTAGGTCGGGGGCCTAAACAATTTACCTGGTTTCTTCCTTTTGGATCTAGCTTCATGTCTTTGGCAGCTGAATGCAAGGGATATTGCGTTCTGCCCTGTCGATGCCAAAAGTTCACAGAAGAGAGCATTTTTGGCAGATTGTTCTTGTTTTAAGGACAAAGGTGTTTGAATTTCACACTTTAATTTTCAGGGACTTGTTCGTACACTATAGGTGAGAGGTTCATAAAATCCTGTATTGTGTACTAAGCACTTGGGGATATAGCACATGTTTCACCTTGATTGGCTGCTTGGAAAGTTCCACAGTCGCCTTTGTTTCCTGGACTGTACACTAAGCAAGGCCCAAGAGGGAGCATTGAGGGGAATGGAAATTAATTATTGTTGTATAGCTTCAGAATTTAAATACCCTTACACAAAAGGGAGGATATTTTACTAAGTGCAATGACTTTTTTGACTACTAACCTCAGAAAATTATACATACAGGTTGATACTTGTAGGCCAAAAACCAAATGAGTATCTTCGGGTCACCAGCTAGCAGTCTGCACATATATCTGTGCTTACCTTATGTGTTACTTACTTTGTAGAAAAGTAACAGGGTAGAGCAGGATCCTAGAATATATGGTCATTTTTATGCATTTTGAAATATGTCATACCTTTGCAACATTCCTGTAAATTACCTTGTAGATCTGAATATTTGGAGGAGTGTTTCAATTATACATAATTGCAAAAATATTAAAATTAATGTGGGGACTTCTTTTACACTACAAAGCAAATGACAATACAGGCACAACTTCTTATTATCTGTATATACAGGTGGATTCATGGACCTATGTGGTTTTTATCATTGCCAAATAACTAAATCAAAAGATTTTCTTCTCACAAATGGAGATGAGGGATTTGCTTTCTTGGAGCTAACAGCTCATACTACTCTAGACTAATTCTTTAATGTGCATATTTTTTTTATCCTAATGAACTTGTACAAATACATCAAGAAAATACGTAGAAATGCTTATTTCAGTATTAATGACAAAAAATTGGAAACAACTTAGATATGCTTCTGTAGGCAACTGGATAAATAAATTACTACATCTATCCAATGAAATGCTGGGTAGAATCCAAAGAGACTGATGTGCGCTGAAATACAAGACATATTTTTGCAAGTTTCAGAACAATATCAAGAAGATGATTTTATTCCTGTAAGGGAGGTGAAATTTACATATATATTAAGTGTATATATCCCTTTTAGAAAAATACATAAGAGACAACTCATAATGATCACTTGTAAGGATAGAAAGACTTAGAGGCTGGGCAACTTTGACATTTGCCTTTCTATTCCTCTATACCTTTAACATTAAAAAAAAAAACCTCATAAAATAGTTGTATTTTAGTGTCGAAGTGAAATAGTCTGAATTGAATCCTTAACTCTTTGGTTGGTTGTTTCTCAGATTGGATGCCATTTGATTAACAAGTGAGTGGAAAGAAGAAAACATGAAGAAAATAGAGTGTATGTTTTAATTTTGCTTGTGGCAGAAGTAACTGACCCAGAGTCCACATGCCTCCTGCACCCGCCGGGGCTGGAAGGGACCTGTGGAGGGACTCTCTGTATGTCCTGCACATGGAATGCTGCAGCCCCTGTACTTAGTCTTAGGATGTTGTTCTGTTGCATTCCCCCCCCCCAAACTGGCATTTGTGAGACACTTCTTTGGAGCTCATTATTATAGAGCCTTTTCTTAGTCTGAAGAGGGGTGCTCTGTTGACAGGGCCAAATTATAGCTTGGATAATTACTTTTGTTCACTTCCCTCTCCTCTCTTTCTAATAGATAGCAATGCTATTTTTGTTATGATAATAATGGATACTTAGGGTTTTTCCCTCCAAATTCTTTGTTGTCTTTCTATAATTCACATAATGCATTCAGAATATTGGTGAGTCTTTGATCTTTTCATTTTGTAAATGGTCAAAATGAAATTTTGTGAAAGCAACTGACTCTTTTTGGAGACAATGGCTGAATTAAGACACACAAAGAATAAGTGATAAACTCTCAAATATGTGCTTTGTACTGTATCTGAAGAGAGTTGCTGCTTTTAACCCAAAAATGAGATCTTTCTGAGAAACTGCTTTTAAAAAAAGGCATTTATCAGCAGAAATCATGAAATACCCTTGAACAGAAGAAAATACTGGGAAGAAATATTAATTTAAAGCTATATATCATGTGCTTTTGCTCATTGTAACCAAACAAATGTTATGCCTTATAAATTTGTTGAGGAAGATGTAGCCACTTATATAATTAAAGGCGGGGGGGTGGGGGGAAACATAGATAATTGTGATTATGTGACAGGATAGGATAATAATAAAGATAGAAAGAGGTCTCAATGCTTATGGGGTAATCCTCTATGCAACGTCACGGGTCATGCCTGCATTGCACTTGGAAAACCACTTTCACTTATATGGGTCTTGGGATCAACACTAGATATGTAGCAGAAAATAGCTGGATCATGTTTTAATCTGAAAGATTTCAGAATGCCAATCAAACCTTTGGCTTGCTCTAGTTTTCAGAAATACTATGTGAAATGTGGATCATAAAGCAGAATTTGGCTCTAAAACACTGAATTAAAATTATTCTTAGGAAGGCTTCAATTAACTCCACAGCAAAACTACCAGTATTCTCAATTTTGTATCTAGAGATGCTTATGAGAGTGGCAGATGGCCACACAAAGCAACCATGTTATTTTATTTCCAAATTTATGTAAACTGAACTCATAAATTTTTATAAAAATAGGACTTCTCAAATTTACCACAACAGTCCTAGGTCCCGGAATCAAATTCTGGGATTTTAAAAAGTTCTCTAAATTTGCTGATGAGGTTAACTCATCATAGGTTTTTTTTTGTTTTGTTTTGTTTTTTGGTTTTTTTTTTTTAACAGTAATTTGTGATTCAAAAAGGTTAGAACTTCTGTATCTTTTCTTCCCAGTCAGCTCATCTGCCAGGTGTTGACCATGGTGGTTGAACATGAGTACTTTGTAGATAGTTCAATTTGCGATTGACCTGGACCTGGGAATGACTGGCTGGGAGACCTGACGCAATGATGTGGCCGCCTTAACTTCCCTGTCCTCATCTCTAAATACATAACCACATGGTTGTTAAAGGATTCAGTGAGAGAAACTAGAGGAAGCAGTTAATTAGCACAGCACTAAGAATATAGTAAGTGCTTAATTATTAGCCATTTTTATCGAAATTCTTTTTTTTAAACATCAGCCAGGGGTAATTAGAGGGAATATACTACAATTTCTTTAAGTTCTTCAGGTATTTTAAAAACAGTTTACACAGTTAGTGTAATGAGTAGGAAGCATTCAGTTGAGCTAGGCAGCCTGTAGATGTGGGTATGAGTTCACCTATGTAAAGGTGGTACAGCCTGGGCACTGACCCCAGAGTGGATGCTGGCAGGTGGATCTTGCCAGGATGTGCCAACTACACACGGTTAGGCCTTTGGAAGCCCTTCTTGCAGGCTATGCCTGCATGGTTATCACAACTGAAGAGGAACTATGACATCTTACATAGTGAAATCTTAGTCGGGCCTGAATGAGGCAGAATATTTTTGTTTTAACCCCCTTGGTGAAATTCTTGGATTCCAAAGAATTGTAGAACTTACTGGGTGGGGGAGGGGGCGCTAGACATCTTGCAAATTAGAAAACTGAGGCCCCCCTGGAAAAGAAATCACATGCCTAAGGTTCTGACCGTTTACTGCCCCCTCTCTCTTCTCTGCTGTTTTCTAGGAATCCTCTGGCCAAATGCATTGATAAGAATGGAATCCTTAGAGACTGGGTCTTTTCTTGATTATTTATGTGTCTGCAAAGACTCAATTCACTCTTTTTTTCTGAACGAAGTCAGTCATTATAGCCTGGAGATATGGACAGTGCAGGAAATGGGGGTTAATGTGTGTCTACTTTACACAACATCTGAGAGCTTGCAGTTAATGGAAAAAGAAAACATGGTTGCCATTTGCTGTTTTTGATGATTTCTCTGTTTTCTCCACCTGAGAAGTCAAGAAAATCATTCTGATTAGTTGAAAGTTCCAACTGGGTTCTAATAACTGGAGTTTTACATTGACAAAGAAGAAGCATTAATTTCTCTGTCCTCTTTACACGGTCATCATACTCTCGAGACTAAGACCATTCTGTCACAAGCAGAGCATCACCTCAACTGAAATCTTACCTAAATCCCATTTGGTTACTCAGCTCTAGAAGTTCTTTTTAAGTGGTATCCTCTGTGGTCTACATTTTAACTTCACATGTTAACTGTCCAGAGGGAAGGGAACAGATGACGGTTTTCTATGCTTTTAACCTTAAAACATATATTTTAAGTCTGATCAAGTTGCGACTATCTTTCCTCATGTTAGTTTTTTCCTTTGCCATCTCTTTCATAGATAAAAATTGCCGCTCTGTTTTGGCCCTTCATATTTTTTTATTCAACTTAAAGTGTATCTGGAAATTTTTACTCTTGACTCATCTGAAGTATCTCAGTTTTTCTTAGAATTAACTTTTTTGTTTTTTTACTATAAAAAGTTTGAGATGTAGTTAGTACATACCTAAGCAGTTGTGTAAACAACCCTGTCAAGGGTGCTTTCTGAATGCCCACTCTAGAAAATCCCAGCTCCTGGGGTAAGCAACGTTGTAGTGATTATTTTAGAAGGAGCTATGTTCTCACTGTATCAATAAACAAAGGCCCAGAGGGGTAGCAACACAACAAATATCTATGCTTTTTGAAAAAAATAATTCAGCTTTAAAAATGTGCAGGCTGGATGATGGAGATAAGGATCTCCATCCTAGAGGATGACATAGTGAGTAGAAGCAGTTACAACCCAGGAATTTTATAATTATAGCCAAGAAATCTTTAATAACAAGATGTTACTTCTTCTAAGACTTCATTACAACCTCTGCTCCCCTAACCTTTTGCTAGCTACAGAAAAGTTGCTAGAACATAATCTCTTGACGTAAATGGGGTTTTCACTTTTGTTTTCAAATATTAGTGTTTTAAAATCATGAACTTCATACGATCTCTTTGTGTTCCAGTAAGAAAAATGATCAGCACGGGCATTTGCTTCATTTAGCAATGGGAAGTAAATGCGAGAATCGGAGCTTTCTGCTTATTTGGTCATCATCATTTCTCTCTCTCTCTCTCTCTCTCTCTTTTTTTTTGTTTCATTTCTTTTGATACTACATCTATTTCTTATCTCTTCATTTTGTAGTAATAGAAGAAGCCTTAACAGTTGCAAGATTACATATTTATATCAGGGTTCAGACTGTGAATTCATTCTTTTCTAGGGAAGCAGAAAGATCATGTAAAAATGGTGACCACATGTTGACAGAATGCATGATTTAACAAAACCAAAGGCAATCATTTCAAAGAAAAATGTTTTATTTTCTGCCAGCAGAGTATAATGGAGAGAAATTGGCTGGTATTATTTTAAAAAATTGCCCAAATCACTGTAGTTAGTGTAAAATTGTCTCTGGAACTATTTCCTGTAAGTTAACCAGACATATGATTGTATCCTTTCTATTTTGAATACTGAAGCTCACATTTCAACTGTCTTGTATGGAGCCTATCAGGTATAATAGCTCTTTGTAAAGGTGCTTCTTTCTTTCTCTTAGTCTATCCCATCTAAGCGTACACCTTCATTCACCCCAAACGCAGGATACTTATAGCTTGGGGCTTTCTCAAACTTTGAGCTAAATATTATTCGCTAACAAATCAAGACCATAAGCTACTCAAAAGGTGCTTCTCTAGCCTGCAAAAAGTTCAAGCGACATTAATGTAAACATTGTTTATCATATTAAAAATTCTCTACACATTTCAGTTGAAAGGAGATTTAATTTTTATTTAACATGTGGTTCATAGGGCTTGCTGTTTTTTTCGTAGTACTTAAAGTAATTTCAGACATTGCACACTGGGACCTGCTTATGTTGTTTGTAGGTACAGTTAGTATTATTAACAACAAATCAGATTTATGTGTCAATGAAAGAACAATGCAGTCTGATAGGATTCCAATAGTCATACACGTCTGAGTAAGTCAAAAAAGCATGAGCCTCATGGTGGAATATTGGTGGTGGTATTGCCACTTTGACCAGTTGCTTTCAGGTCAGTTGCAGATCATCCCATGAAATCTAAACCTGTTTTGGAAGAATTGTGGAGTCAGCCATGGAAACAGATTGAAAAACATTATAAATATTACCCACTTTTTATTATAACACTTGCCCAATTAACTCCCCTCACCTTGGAGACAGAAAGGAGTATTGTGTTTGTGTCTGTGCAATGCCAGAAATACTGGTGCTCACAAAATATAGACTATTGGTTGGTTTGGATTTAGCCTGATGCTAGACAGCAACCAACATGTGTTGTTTGATTGTTTGATCCAGATGGTCGACATTCTGTAGGAATGTTCTAGGGCATTACACTATGCATAGAGGGTAAACAGGCATACTTTACAAATGTAAGTTTTGCTATCATTGGAACCTCTCCCACCCACCAGTGGAAAAGGGGTTTAATTTATGTTTAAACAGAGGTATAACTCTTACATAAACCCCATGCTTCTCTACTTAGTCAGCTGATATTCATTATTATCCATTACTCATGGGTAACTGTTTTATGCTCTGCTTTGTCAGTTCTGAGAAGACCCAGATTTTCTTTTGGGAAAGTGGAGATAAGACTATTTCATTGTTATTAATCAGAAATTTTAGAACAGTTTTCATGTACCTACGAGTTTAATAATTTCACTGAATCATATGTGAAAGTGAGGTTGCATATGTCCTTATTGAAGATTCTGTGATTGTATTAGATACTAACAGCTGAACAGTGGGAGAGGCAGGAGGGTGGGAGAGGACAGACCACTTTAAAACTGTAGGAAAAATGGGCAATAACTTCCATGCACTTTAGACATATCCCCTAGTAGTTCATTAATGAACTACATGACAAACACAAATGAAAATAGGATCTTGAAGGGGAAAGATGTACTGGAGAACAATATCTTTGTTTTTCCAGTGACGAAACACAGAGCCAGAGAAATTAAATGTCTTGTCTAAAATTATACAGTTAATAGCAGCAGAGGTTGGCCCAGCACCCAGGTCTCACTACTTATAGATCACTTTTGATTGTAATGAATAGCAGTGATTTTCTCATATTTTTCCTTGTATTGAATAGCTTCCTTATGTGGACCACCTGTACCTACCCAATTAACTGTACTTATTTTCCAGATGATCTGTCTTTGAATTGCTTTAGTCTAAACCTGCTTACGAGTCACTTTTATAAACATACTGGTTCCATCCAGGACCTCCCACGGTTAGCATGAATTAACTGCTCAGATAGACCTGTCTTGGATGGCTCAGTTAGCCTCTGTCTGCCTAGGAATGCAAGTTATTCTGAGCCAGAGAGGAAGGAAACTTGACTTCACAACTGGAACTCCCTCTTTCTTGGGAATAGTAGGATTTCCTTGGCATGGACATTTCCATATGACCTCCGCCCCACTAACGGATCTGTTAAATTGATTCTTTGAAAGGATGTAGATGGGGGATCTTCAGAAGATACAAGCCCCTCACCCAAGTTTATGATATCCAAATCAGGACACACAATGCCTGTTGAGCTCATGTGGAAATGGAGCAGATTGACATGGAGTAAAGAGGGATTCTTTTCCTTATTCCTGATTTTTATACAGAAATTGTCCAGGAGTTTATACGAGTTTGTTTGTAAAGTATGCTATAAAAACCTAAAGTTGGTTTTATGTGTGAAGATCTAAATCTGCATTTAGCTCACAGTAGCATGTAAATGAATACTTACAGAAATCTTGATGAAATGAGTCAAATTTGCTCTCATTTTCTGCTTGCCATCTCTCTCACAATTTGTATAGAATTTTGTAAAATCAGGAGTTGTCCTTGTGAGCTTGAAGAATTTGGGGTTATTTTCTCTGTAGGCTTTGGCTTGATGTTTTTTTTTTTCCCTTCCTTGTCATCATGGTCCAAATACAGGTATTGATAACCATGCATCATGACTGATTAAAAAAAAAAAAAAGTTCCAAAAAGGCTTCTAAATGAAAGCTGTAATTTTGTATTGGATTTCTAGTGACATGAGCAAATCACTTGCTCTTTGCCCTTATGGATTTTATAATGTCATCAGAGTCTGTCAATAAAATTATAGCCTACAGTCAAGCATACACCATTCCTTACTGTATTGCATAGACAAGGGGCGGGGAGGGGGTTGTGCACAAATTGTAGAATGTCTGCCCTGGGATGCACGTCAGCATGTGTGTGTTTGCTTTTTCAGTGGAGATCTGTACAATCAGTCCTAGAAGCTGCAGATGAAAAGCAGTACCTGACTTTTACATAGGAATGTTCTCTTGCTTCCACCTGCTGTGAGGGAAATTGACTAGAATGTGCCATTCTGATCAATTCCATAAAACGGCAGACTCTACATATAGACATGGTGGCCGTCCCTTCCACCTGAGCTGTCTGCCTGTACCTGGACACTGCCAGAGACTAGGAGCATAGAGCCAGAAGGAAGCGAGATGGCCATAGCTCCCCCAGTAAGCAAAGTAGATGCACAAACATGTAAACCCTTTTAAAGTAAATAAGGCAAAAAACCCCACAAAATGCAAAAACCCATACCCAGAGGCAAGGGGATTTTGGTCTATGTAGGAAAACAATGGTTCCAGAACTTTGTTGAATTTCAGAAGGTCTCTCTACATGGGTGTCATACTCAGTCATTCCGAAATTTATAAGGATTTAGTATCTCATCTTAAATTGTAGGTACCCTGCCAGGTGAAATCCTTTTTTCTGTGATCTCCTATACGTTCTCTTTGGAGCATTGGCTCTGTCCACTTCTTTGTATTTCTAATTACACATAAACACACAGACCTAGCAAAGGGATACAATAATTATGTGAAGATCTAGGATTCCGCCTTAAAAATGCTTCCCTTATTCCTTATTGTTATATGTCTAGCTAACTTGTGGGAAGGATTTATGGTGATTTGGTATTCTGAGTAAGACTGTCTATGATTAACAGAGGAGGCTAGACAGGCTGTTGGCTTCTCTTCCTTCCTTCTTGACTCAGTTTGGTGGTCACGATAGCATCTCTCCAGAGTGTAGAAAAGGGGATGAGACTGTTGTTTGAGATTTAAGTATTTTTGACAAGGAAGAATTTATTAGTATCAAAGTTTGGTGTGTGTGTGGGGGGTAATATCTGTGTTTCTTCTCTCTTTCCCTTCTTTACTGTAGTACCATTCCATGGACTGATTGACTGTGTAAATTTTATATCAGTAGCACTACTACTGGCTATATTGTTTACTAATTTTAATCATGACTTTTAAGGACATTTAGTTCATGAGCGTAATCCTCTTTGAGCAAATACTTACTGAGGACCTACATAGCAGGACACTGTCTCTCAACATTATTGTGCTGGCAACAACAGAGTCTTACTTAGTACGTACTTTTAAGAAATTGTTAACGTAATTTAATCACTAAATTTTCAGGGACTGCACGCTAATGACTCATTGTGAAAAGGGCTATTTTAATTTTTTTTTATTAAAGATTTTACTTATTTATTTTACAGAGAAAGACAGCCAGCAAGAGAGGGAACACAAGCAGGGGGAGTGGGAGAGGAAGAAGCAGGCTCCCAGCGGAAGAGCCTGATGCGGGGCTCGATCCCAGAACACTGGGATCATGCCCTGAGCTGAAGGCAGACGCTTAACGACTGAGCCACCCAGGCGCCCCTATTTTAATTTTTTATACAAGGTTTTTTGTACATTATACCACCACGGTGAACTGATTGAACTTTCAATTGTTATTAAATGTTTGAAACTGTAGCTTAAATGTTGTAAATGGACCTATGCACACATATCTTTTCAGTATTTTTAATTTTCTGAGCTACTTTTAATAGGTTAAACCCTATGGAATAGTCTATACAACTCTAATTAATTTTTCCTGATTATTTTTAGGAAATTTATAAAACAGAGTAAAGAAAAAGCAGAAATTTGATCACTCAGAAAGTCATTTTAATAATTATAGTTTCTTCCAAATTTAACTTTCCTCACATTCATTTTATGCCTCTTTCTGGTTTCTTCAATATCACCTGACTGCTACACATCTTCATATCCTATACCTTATGTATCCGGTAATTAAATCCTACTCTCAGGAAAGGTTATTAATGGCATTAAACCACAGATTGCTAACTGCCACAGGCCAAGTGAGGCCCATAAGAGCCTGCAAAGAGTTCCATTTTTTAAATGAGATGCTAATATTTTCACAAAATGGAAGATTTTACATTTAAAAAAAACCCTAGATTTTCGATTTCTGTTAAAAAAGAAGACGTGGCAACTTTGAGTCCATATTCCCATCTAGTAACAATGTTTTTCGTTTGTTTGTGTGTTTGTTTGTTTTCTGAATAATGAACACCCCCTGTTGGCTGGGTAAGTGCACTCCAGTTTGCCATAGTCCCCACCACTCCTTGTTACCTGTCCAACAATAAGGTCCAGTTGCCATTGTTAGGTTTGCATTGCTCTCTTATGCTTAGTCTTCTCTATTCTCTTGTATAATTTTGTTAGGTCCTGCAGGTATTTCAGTTTGTGACCCCTAATGTAAATTTATTTATACCAGATTCACAATTCATAGAACCAAAAAAAAAAAACAAACCCAAAAAAACACCTTCTCTTCCTGGATATGTGAATTTTATTAAGTGAGATATGACGAAATCAAATGAGGGAAATTGTATACAAGAAAATGAGACAAAAATGAGGGGAAAGAAAACAGAATTTGAAGGATAATTATGAAACATTTAGTAATTGAGCTAGTAATGCTCCGATATCACCTTTAAGAATTTGGGAAGTGATGAGTAATTGGAGAAGTCATAGCTAAAGGCAGCCACATAGATAATTTAATCCTCTAACAACAGTGGTGTGTTTATGTGAGTGTGTGTGTGTGTGTGTGTCTGTGTGTCTGTGCATGCACACATATATATTTAAAGAGGGAGTCAGGTCCGCAACCGTGAGAACACGACAAAGTTACCCCATTGCTCTTGGTGGCTCATTGATCTCCACACTATCTTTGTAACTGTGCTGTTGGGAAACACTGCTGTTTTCAGAACTGAAACTGAAGGCTAAGTGATCTTTTGTTGGCTAATAACTCAAAAGGAGACCTTGAGGGAAAACCCTGTAAGATGAATATCTCAGCCCAAACAAAACAAAATGAAATGCAGGGAGAAGATAGAAGGTAAATTTAAGAACAGGCTCCTGTGAAGTGCTGGTAGGTTAGTAAAAGGCCACAGAGTATCCATTTTGGTCAAAGACTATATTAGGCCGAAAGGTCAGGGAGGGGGTACTCAACCGTGTGTTACACGTTTTGTGTGTTTTAATTATTGGTGGCTTCTAGATTCTGATACCAAGGTTATTTATGGAGCCTTCACGTACAGGGCCAATTGAGAAAATCTCTGGCTTTCATCGCCCCATTTCAGTTAATGAGGTTCTTTGATATCAGCTTACAAGTGTGTCCCACTCCCCCACCCCTGTGCTTTCCTGCATCTGAGAATTTGCTATCAACAGTTTGGATTCATGTTACTATTAAAGTTGTGGTAATGATTTGTTCAAAATCAGGGAATTCAGTGCTGACTTTCAGTCTGTGAGATAACTGGGTCTTTTTAGTTTCTCATACATATATCATGATAGAACCTTTGGTTTTTCCACGAGCAGCCTGCAAACTCGTGAAGAAAATGTGCCTAATTATTTTATTCTTATTTTACATATTGGAAACCTTCCATACACCGATATGTTACCTATTTTTATCATCCTGTTACGTAGCGAGATTTGGCTCAGAATAACTGATGTATAGGTCCTCAAAGTTAGATTTTTAGGAAAGGACTAAACATTTATCAAGGTTTTTCAAAAGAATATAGGATCCATGGAGGACTTGGTTTCTGACTGGGTAATGGAAGCCTGGAAATAAACAGGCATTGCCTATGTTGTCCCAGTTCATAAAGCCCCTTAGTTGAGGTATCGTGACTCCTCAAATTATAGGTAATCCCTGGCATGTAATAACATCTTCACTCCTGCATGTATGTACTCCAATACGACGGAGCCACCTACCACCAAGGGCCCAAGCCCGTTAGAAGTATGAGGTACAACTGTCAATGGAAAAACAATGAATGACCCTGGTTAGAATGGTTTGGTCAGCGTTATAGAGCTTAGAGACCTCAAAATATCCATCGGGGCAGCTTCTTACCCTAGACTTGAGTTAGGGTCTAAGAATGTGCTTCCAGAAGCCCATTCTATGTAATATTTTGTGTATGTGTTTTCTCCTGGGTAAGAATCGAAGGTTGCCATCACCAGAGAAGCCAATCTCTACAGGGTAGCACAGCACATATCCAGCCAAGCGGCTCACATAGTGTATACTGAGTAAAGTGCTGCTTTTGAGGTCAGGGGAGCCTGGGCTGCATGGCTCATGGACTCAGTCTTTTGGTTGGAGACAAGCGTGGGATAACTTAGGAAGGAATGAAGACCTCGCCCAGCTTTGCCAATTCCAGCAAAGCATTTTCTTTCAGAGGAATGACCAAGCCAAGCATTTTCTCCAAATATTTAGGCCCTTCTATTGCAAGAAGTGGTGACAGGCTGACATTCGATAGCACTATCAGGTAAACCTTTATTAAATGAAAAATGCCTTTGAGTATCAGGGCACTTCTGAGGCTCAACTTGGACTCCATAAAATAAGTTATTTTTTTAAAGTAATTTTATATAAAAAATACATGCTTATATCTCTAATTCCTCCACAAGGAATTTCTACCGCATAGAAATAACCAATCTTAATATTTTGGTTTGTGGGAATTAAAATATATTTGGATATATTTTATCTGCATATCCACCTATATAGATATATAGCTGCAGTTGTTTGATCCCACTACTGCCTTTTATTGCTTAATATATTGTAAAGAGAAATTTTCCAAGCCACTGAAGATTTTTTTCAACATCCATGTTCAAGATCTTGAATATTCCATAATAGGCTTCTAAAGTTATCAAGGAGACAGTGAGCAATATATTCAATATATTCTCTTAGCAATATATTCACATCCTTAGCTTTGGTCAAAAGAGACAAATTTCTAATCCTTTGGATATGTATTTGCCAAAGTGTTCTCTAGAAATTGTAACAATCTACATCCCTGGCAACCATATGCGGTGCTTTGGGGACTCTTGATGAAAGATTAAATAAAAATATGTCTTAAACAGATAGGTAGGGGATAGAGTATATAGTCTCTTTAAGACCTGTTTTATCTGTTGTAGTGTTTAAGGAAAGGGTGACCATTTCACTTAATTATCTCTATTTCACAAAAGAATGCAGGCAGTTATAGTATAATGGTGTGTTCATTGATGTCAAGTAAAAGCATGTGCTGTTTGCAGTGTTCATATGACCATAACTTTCATTTTTCATACTTAAAGATCTTCAAACTTGTCAAAGCATGCTTTCTCCTTTCCAAGTTTCTCCTATCAAGCTTGAAAGTTTTCAAAAGCTTGCTTCCACGTAGTTGTGCTTTCAAAAGTGTTTGAAATCGCACTTAAAGAAAATTAAAGGAAAAAGTGAATTTTCCCTCTAGAAAAAGGTCATTTGAATTTGAATTCCGAAGCAATTTAGTTTGAGACTCACAGCAATTAACAGCAAATTCACCTACTTCAGATTGCAGTTTGTTGGCCTGAAACACAGGGTTTTGTTGGACGTTTCATTAAGAAATTAATGTTTTCATAACACTGATGGGATTTATATAGGTGATTATAAGTTAAGGAAAATTTGGTCAGTGACTTAATTGTCCTATAAATCTGATCAGGAAAGTGGGTAGCGTGAGGACTTTATTCCTGGAGAGGCGATGTACAGCGGGGGTGAGAGGGCCCTATGTGAGTCATCTTGCCAAGGTTCACATTCCAGCTGCAGCCCTCACTGGCTCTGGGCAAGTGACTTTCCCTCTCTGTGCTTTGATCTTCTTATTGGTGAGATGAAGACAGTAATATTCCAGGGTGACCAGCTGTCCTGGTTTGCCCAGGATTGTCCTGCTTTAGCACCAGAAGAACAAGATCTCGGAAAAGACATCCCAGAGACAGGAAATCTCCTAGTTTTAGGGGGTCTGGGTGGCTCAGTTGATTAAGTCTCCAACTCTTGATTTCAGCTCAGGTCATGATCTCAGGGTCCTGGGGTGGAGCCCCACATTGCATCAGGCTCTGTGCTCAGTGGGGAGTCTGCTTCTGTCCTTCTCCCTCCCCCTCTGTTCTTACTCTCCCTCCCCCTCTGTTCTTACTCTCCCTCCCCCCACCTTGCACTTGAGCTCTAAAATAAATAAATCTTAAAAAAAAATACTAGTTTTGGGGTGAAGGATGTGACAAATTTGAGGGGAAGTACAAAATCCCTGCAGGGGTCCCCAAAAGAGGAGCTGAAAGCAACATTGTTTTCTAGCTTCCAGCGTGTCCAGACATTGTCTTCCGTAGTTGCTATTACCCTTTTTCCCTTTATGGCTGATATTGGCAACCATGAATCAAATGAGATGATATTTAAAACCTTTAGATTGTGGCCAAATAGAGTAAGCATTCAAACATGTCCGCTTTTATTATTATGTTAAGGTTCATGCTATTCTTTGGTGGGACTGCATAATCTTAAAAAGCAGAAACCTCATGTGTACTTTCCTGCTATTGATATTAAGGAAATCAGTACTATAGCTCCTTGGAGTGGTAGCAATTCCAGCAATTGCCCTTTGCATGGTCAGTAAAATGTCCCGCTGTCACAGGGTGCCCACCATTCCCTCTCATTTTGCCTTTCAGCAGAGACACTCTGACCCTTTCAAATATTTAGCAGTAGACTTTCTTCTCAATGTGTGCTCACGACTCCTGTTACTGTTAATGGAAGTTACACATGTGTGCTCACCAGGATGAGAAAGCCTTTATCCCATGTCGGGCAAAGGCCCGTGATCCTGAATCTCTTTCTAAACTTCAGACCTGAAGAGAACAGTGTAGGGAATTGCTGCTTTCTCACTATATTAGCTTCTTCAATTTCCTTTTAATTGGAGCCTGCAATCCAGATTCTTGTAACTTCAGGAGGATGAACAATACAAATTAAGATCTGGATGCTTTCCAGGAAGGGCTCAGCTCAAAGAACACTTTTTTTTTTTTTCCTTTTAACACAGTTGTGGCTATTCACAAATCGCATGCAGTTGCCTAATGAGTCCATATTTGCTTCTGAGGTTTCGCATTTGCAAACTACACTGCTGAGAAAGTAAGTGAAGTGTTCACCCACCTCTGGTGTGAGCTGACTGATTTAATGTACAGGACGGATAAATACTAGAATAGTCAAAATTCTAAACCGGTAGCACGGAGCCTTCAAATACAATATCTTACCCTTGTTCAGGACATTCATTTCTCCCTAAGAATTCTTTTTAATGTATAAGACTTCAATTTATGTTTAAGAACTAGTAAACTATAGCAGTTTGACAGCCATTCACACTTAATTCTGTGCATTAAACCAACAGCATTCTTTTCCACAAACATCCATTGTTAGGACAATGCTCTCAGACAGAATTTATGAGAAATGGAATTATGTTACCAAGGAGATAGCATTTACTATAATGAAGAGTAGATCCTAGAAAATGGCCCCTTTTACAGCAGCTCAGAGCAGAGCCACAAAAGCAATTGATTGGTCTTGGCATTTAGTCTTATATCAGCTGTGTCATCCATAGCTTCAGGAGTGAGAACACTAATCTAAAGTGACATTTCTGTTCTGGCGGGCTTTTCTGCCCTGATGAAAGCAATTACTTCATTCCTAAATGATAATTTGCAGGAGTTTCAACCACTTTAATTGATAATTTTTTTTTGTTCTGAGTTCAATTGTGAAGTGATTAGCTGATTTGGTAAATAGAAATTTAAGGTGTGAAATATACAAGTTGCTCCAAGGTAAAGTGCTCTTTATTGGGTGGAGAGAAATTACTTGATAAAGCCACAGTTTTTCCATTATTATGGAACTGCCAGTTGTACAGCTTAAAGTTCTAGGGGAAAATGAAGAACAAAACACTTTGATTCATGAGGCTTTTGGCAGACACCAAAGCATACAATGAATAGTTTGGTCTTGCTGTGGTTCATTCAAGGATTATTTGAATCAAGGTGAACATTGGTTGAAAAGGATTGTGCAGACCTCTCAGCTTTCTTTATTACTATTCTAATGACTCATTCTGGAATTAAATCCTCTTATTTAAAGTGTTAAGAATAAAAACGCTCATTGGCTAAAACCAATTAATTTAATTATTAAGTTCAAACATACACAAGGCATTTTCTGAAGATGAGGGAAGGCACTCAGTTGAATGGCTCTAATTACTCTTTTGATCTATTTTACTACAAGTAAAAAATGGGTCATGATTATTCAATCAGAATATATCTTAGTTAAAAATTTTGAGGATGCATCCTAAGTTTGATACTTTATCAAATGTTAGCAGTTGCAGATGTTTTTGACACTTTTTGAAAGCAATCAATTTCATGATATTTTCTCACATGGGGAAAAATAATGGTCATTTCACATGTTAAATGAGAAAAATAAAGCAAGAATGAAGGTCAAACTGATTTAGCACATCAAACAGTCTTTGTCAGCCAAGCTTAATATATCCTGAGTTTGTGGAACAAATGAAATTTTGCTGCTATGTTACACTTTGCTTCCAAACAACCATTACAACTGGTTTTATATATTGTGTGAGCATCAGACCATCAAACAGCGCATCTTTACTGACGTGTTGCTGCAGCAATGATCTACGGCAGCAATCTGCCATTTATATAAGGGCAAAATGTGCATCTATATTTAGTTGTGAAATTGGCCTATTATACTCTTGATGTTTACAGAGGCTAACATAAATTAATGATGACAGCTATGAGCAGTGCATTAGTTAAGCAGCAGAGTTCTTACCTTGAACTTGAAGGTTCCAGTTTTAACTTCCAGCATATACTGTATACTCCTTCCTTCACACATTAAAGGAAGGTTTCTGAAATTATTACCTTTTCTTGGAGAGCATTAAAAGACTCCAATTTTTGATCTATGTAGTGTATAATCTTGCTAGATAATAGCTGTTTATGCATATCTCAATTATATTGCCTTTGTAAGAAAGCCGATATTTACAATCATGAGGAAAAATACTCTTGAAAGATTTTTTTTTTCTTTGCAGTAGGTTGATTTGATTGACTTTGAACTCTATGCGATGCCAATGTGTATTGGGCCGTTTTATTGAAAGTAGTGAAAGAAGGGCAAGCAGTGCTTATAGAATCTTTACTTTTTCCCTGGGAATCCTCCTCATTCTGCTCATGTCAGGGCAGGAGAAGGTACTGGAGTAACTATAGATTTCACTGTTAACTATGACCAGAGATCTGACATGTATGCAGGTGTTCAAAGGTTCATGAGTTAAAATGCTGAAACCTTTGATGAATTTTTGATGGCTGCATTTTTAATACAGGTCGACCTTCTTCCTTTGAGGCTGCATGCCAGATTAATTGATAAATAGTAGAAGTCTGTAGTGCTGGGCTCTCCTAAGCAAAACAAGTAGGAAAATCCATAAAAACCTGACTTTCTGCGTCCTTAGAAGTACTTTAAAAAGGCCAAATAAAAGTGGTTCTGACTCTACCTTTTCTTTTTCTTCAGTTAGAGGACCAAAATCTGCTGTGGTCTTTTATAGTGATGGATTACTGTATTCTGAGAGTTTACATGAAGGTGTTAAAACAGGCTGAGAGAGTAGATTTTCATGTAGACATAGTGTGAATCTATTGATAATGTCCTTATCAGGAGCCGTTCCACAAATACAATTATAAATTATATGAAAAGAACTGATAAAAATCTGGCTATGAAGAAGTCATCGGAGAAGAAGAAACGTTTAAGTTGACTTACTTTTGTTTTACTCTGTGACAATTATTTTGCTCCTTGTTATCCCTGTAGATCTCCAGCTGTATTATTTCCATAATCATCATAGCTATTTCTGCGAGTAGGAAATCAAAGTAATCAATTTTGCAAAGCTAAATTTGATAAGCCACAAAGGATACCTTACCTCTTTTAATTTAATGAGTCATCAAGTGCAAAGTTATCTGTTTTTTTCCCCACCATGGACAAGTAGCCCAATAAATAATTGACATCTTTATCCAGTTCCGTGGCAGCTTCAGAGAAATTGCAAATACTGAGTCAATTTCATAATATTGGCTTTGTGATAATGGCAGTGCCTGTTCTTTAACTTTTTACTTTTTCTTCCCCTGCTGTTATCTTTTGCTTGTTTCTGTCTCAAGAAGAATTTCATTATGAGCCTTGCCTCCCCGCCCCCCAGAAGCTAAAGCAGCAAATGCCTCCAGCACTTCCATATTTCCCCACTTACCAGACAGGATGGGTGAGCTCTCCATGGTCCTGGATTTGGGGTTTCATCTGACATCAAGGAGAATTTCTAGATTTGTGAGGTTTTGAAAGATATTTTGAAAGATCACCTTTCTGCCAGGAGTACTCATAAGATCATTCTGACCAATAATTATCATTGCAGTTTTGAAGTTTTTTTTTTTTTTATAGGAGTTTTCACAATTCTCCTGAGCACTACATTTCATTAACAACTGTTTGGATATTCTTTTATATATATACATACATATATACACACACACACACACACACACACACACACACACACACAATTGCTTATCTTGCAATTGAATGCCATTTTTTTACACTTTAGTGAACTAAAAAATGGCCACTTATTACTCCTAGTAAGAAAATCAGTGATTTCTGAACCTTTTAATCATTCATTAATGGAATAAGTTTTATTTGAAAACTCATTAAATATGGCTGTGGTATACAACAGACTATAGGCATAAGGAAGACTGTAATGAAAAATCACTATCTTTGCAATAAAGGAGTTTTATTTTGCTTTAAGTATGCAACGTGATATGTTAGAACCAGTGACGAGAAATGATACTGGTGAGAACAGTGTATACATTTTAAATGAGTATTGTGGACCTAAAACCATAGAACAATTAGTGTGAAGAAAATTTAGGTTTTCATTTAATATATCTTATAGTATTACTGTGTGTCAGGCACCATTTAAATATTTTATAAAAATTAACTCATTTGGGGCACATGGGTATCTCAGTTGGTTAAGTGTCTGCTTTTGGCTCAGGTCATGATCCCAGGGTCCTGGGATTGAGCCCTGCATGGGGCTCCCTGCTCAGCGGGGAGCATGCTTCTCCCTCTGCCTTCCCCTTCCCCTGCTTGTGCTCACTTGCTCACTCTCTCTCTCAAATAAATAAAATCTTTAAAAAATTAACTCATTTAATTTAATTTCAACAAGAACATTTTGAAGCAGATAGTATTATCATCCCATTTCATAGATGAAAGAAACTGAGGCAGAAAATTAAACATACATTAATATTTTTAACAAGGGATGGTTGTTGAGGAGAGTTCATTATGATGACATCAATGACAAAAAGAGTGGGGAAGTCAACTTTATAAGTTTTATAATAGGAAATTCTAGATATTAGATTGTTACCCTTTTGGTTGTGAAGAAGCCCCTTGGAGATTCTGAAAATTATTTACTATCTTCCCCAAAATATACACACAATTTTGCATATGACCTCTTGATTTATTTATAAATTAATTAATTAATACGTGTGTGTATCTTCTGAAATTGTTGATTTTGTTGTTTTGGTGGTGGTGGTGATGATCAGTGAGGATGATAATATTGTCATCAGAGATTTGAAATTTTGGCTTGCTGAGGATTAAGGAAGAGTCTCTTTTTCCATTTATCCAAAGACTAGGTGGAAGAACATCAGAGCAGTGGGAAGTTTGGACGCAGGGACTAACTTACTGTCTGTCTGAAGTTTAACCATTTTTTACGAGGCAGAGATGAGCACCATAACTTTTTTAAGAAAGATTTTTATGTATTTATTTTAGAGAGAAAGAGAGAGAGTGCGTGTGCGCAAATGGAAGCACCGAGGGAGAGAGAGAGTCTCCAGCAGACTGCCTGCTGTGCAGGAGCGGGACCTAGGGCTCCATCTCAAAAGCCTGATGGGGTCATGATCTGAGCCAAACCCACGAGTCAGACACTTAGCCAATTGAGCCACCCAGGCACCCCAGCACTTTACATTTTATTCATGTGCAATCATTCCATTCTTTCTTTAGTATTCTAGAAGTACAATGAAAGTTTTTGGCTTAGAACAGAATGTACAAATACACAGTTAATTTTAAGTTTTAATGTAGTCCTTAATTCAATTGGAGAATTGCTTACAAAGGCTCTAGTTCACAAAGCAGGTATAAACTTAATCCACAATCTGTGTCATTGTCTTAGGGTCTTTAGCTTAATCTCTTCTATCAGCATCTCTATAACCTTTATAATCCCTTTGACTGTATTTTATTGCTGTTGCCCTCGAAACCAATTACTACTTATTATAGACACAGTGCCGTTATTCTGAGTCTTCTGAACTGCGGTGTCTGTATAATGCTGCCATGTGGGAGTCATGGAAATCCTTGTATTAAGATTATGGCCAAGACAATTACTCCAGTAGGGTAACATAGAGTGTTAGAGTTTAAAAAAAAAAAAAGCGTAGGGGTAGAGAGGAGAAAAGCAACAAGAAGGTGCGTCAGGAACACATGAAGTAAGTGCTGCCCAGTAGTATTTTATTTTTATTTTTCAAATTTTTTATTTTTTTAAAAAAAGATTTTAGGTATTAGAGTGAGAGCATGAGAGGGGCAGAGAGAGAAGCCAGCTCTCCACTGAGCAGGGAGTCCAATGCTGGGCTTGAACCCAGGACTCCCAAGATCATGACCCGAGCTGAAGGCAGACGGTTTACTGACTGAGCCACCCAGGTGCTCCATGCCCAGTAGTATTTTAGATAAGTCAAGTGTCAGAGTTATGTTAAGCAAGAGTTTGGTTAGGCAAGGCATGCAAAGGCATTAGTGTCTATGTATTTGCCTTCCATGGAGTGGAAATAGGTAGCCATTTCTCCTCTACCTAGCCGTTGGAGCCCACTGAATCGCTGCATGTGATCGTGGGCTTTGCTTACCCCCTCCTCCGTAGAATTAGTTTTTTTTCCCCCTCAAATTATTGATAAACCTATGCATTAATATCAATTTCAGAATAATGGACTAATCTTCTACTTGCTTCAGTTGAACAGAGAAATTCCTAGTATGAATATTGGTAATATTAATTAGATAACAGATGAACCCATTTGAGATCCTCTGAGTGACATGTGTAAAGGGAAAGTTACATATAACATCCATGTAAAACTAACTTCAAAATTGGCCCCCCAAATTCTTAACCTGATTGTAAAATGCATCCCTGCTCATTTATTGGCCAAATGACATGTTTTATTAAGCTTGCATTATTTTTTAAAACTTTAATTAGTTAATATAAAATTAAAACATGACGTAAAATTGGAAATGCCATATAAAAATTCAGATTGTGTTCTCTAGAAAGAGCAACACCAGAAATCTGGCAATAGCAGGTGTGCCTTCCTCTAGAACAGCGGTCAGCTGAAACTGTTCATGCTGTCCCTTTGCCTGAGCTATTGTCCCCCAGGTCCTAACAGTGGTCATGAGGCCTCTTCACTCATGGACATTCCCTTCCTTAACCCGGGGAGCTCTTGAGTTTATAACTTCTGCTCTAGAGCTCCATCATAGTCACTTACTGAATAATAACAACAAAAATTGTAAGTTTAGCCTACCTTCTGGAGTATTATTTGATGAGAAGAACATAAAGAGAGCAAAGCACTGAACTTGAACCACTGCACTCTACAAATGGTAGAGAAAACGTGTCAGAGGACATAGTTCTTTTGGCTCTGCTGACCTAAATGGTGTTAGATAGATTGCTTTTGCTGTATAAAGAGAGGGGTATGAATGGTTCTTTTATCCTAAAACGTTAACCTGGATGCTGGTTATACTTAAACTTTGTCAGATTTTAAGGCATCTCTCACTTTATTTACATAATTTTCAACAAGCCAGAATTGACTATAAAATTGCATGAGGGCCAGTGATGATTTGGGGAAATAAGTGGCATTACCATGCTTTTCCCTTGTAAATTAGTGATGTTCCTGCCTGAGGTTAACACTTGAGACGTCGAATAGCAAAGGTTTGTTGTCTGAGACTGCCGTGATGCTGAAAATGATAACATTAGCTTGTGTAGTTTGGAGAAATAGGTTAGTTAGCTAATGTAGAATATTTTATTAATAGAGTGAAAACAGCTGGGATATTGCCTTAGCAAGTATTTGACCAGAGTATGATGGCATTACTTTAATTATATAGATACTCAATAAGAGATTCTAAGTGTCTGCAGTGAATACAATGTTTTTACCATGAAAAACATCAGATATGGTATAGTGTAATATGAGGTGTTGTTGTCCATATTATACTGCTAGAGATTGGAGCCACATTGCTGAACTCATTTTGATCTATTGCTCTGGTCTTGCTTCCTTGTGTGTTTCTTTCTTTCTTGTTATTTTATAATGGGACAACAGAAAGCTAGATTCAAAGATTGTAAAATGCCTTCAGAGCTCCAGAAAATGGAAACCTGCGAATGATTTTAATAGCACCTTGATACTGTAAATATTGCCCAATTACTTATCACCAGGGTCTGATTTGGGTTTTATTTCTTGTCAGACATAAAACAGAGCAATTCAGAATGGGTGGAATTCTGTCAGATGCTCAAACACAACTTCAATTGTGCCAGATTCTGCCCTCAGCAATGTGAGCAAACTTCAAACAGAAATGCACATGAATAGTTAAAAGAAAATGCTGGATCCCACCTGTTGCATCTTCTGTGAAGTAATATGTCTATAATGCTTATAAATTTTAATAACCCATACAGGGCTTTATCTTTTAACATTAAATTTATATTATCTAAAAGTTTGACTTTTCTGGCTGATGTATTTTTTTCTCCAGTATCTTAGAGAATCTGTCCATCTACTAATGTATATTCATTAATAAAGAATGAAAGTTTCTCTTATCAACCAATTACCAGCACATTTATAAAGTTACATTGAAATCTTCATTTTTAATGGGATGTTTTCTTATTGAGTCCTTATTGAGGACTAGAAGCATATAAACGCAATTCACAAAATCAACAAATAAAATGTTAATGTCTACCCTTTGTTCCCCAAGATGATAACTGAAATACATTTTTAAGAATGGGTGCTTTTGATGGCTTAAGATCCTATAGTGATAACCATTAAGTGAACAAAATCATTAGCCTGAGAATAGATATATGAATACTAGCCTCATCTTTTCAATTGCTTATAGCTGGTAACATCAAACTTCACCTGTAAATCTTAGGTCTTAGAAACAAAGAATATATCTCAATGCATGGCCAAATAGACGAAAGAAACCTAATAAGCAAATGACTTTTATTCATTGCACGTAAGTTTGTGAAAAGTAAGTCCAGAGATAGAATTTGTGGTTTTAGTGACATTCTCTAGAATTCATTTTACCATGGTCCTAGAATTTGGAAGAAGATTTTGGTAGATTTTTGCGAGGGGAAAAAAGGAAATAAAAAGAAAACAATTTCTATCTGATGTCAGAAGCACATGTTCTAAAGAACACTTTTTCACTCCTTTGATTGCAGTTTACAAGCATTGAGAAAGGAGAAATCCCGAGATGCTGCTCGCTCCCGCCGGGGAAAAGAAAATTTTGAGTTCTATGAATTGGCCAAGTTGTTGCCTCTTCCTGCAGCCATTACTAGCCAGCTTGACAAGGCATCCATCATTCGACTTACAATTAGCTATCTGAAAATGAGGGACTTTGCTAACCAAGGGGACCCTCCGTGGAACTTGCGAATGGAAGGCCCTCCACCTAACACATCAGTAAAAGGTAAGTTTTAAGCCCCTGTTTATTCTGGAATATGGTGGTCTGTCGGTGTCTCTAAGATGAAATGTTTACCATCATCCTTTCTTCTTTTCCTGCATATCAAATCCTTTAAAGGGATACAAATGTGGAAATCTGAACTCTGCATGAGAAAGACACCATGTGAAGGTGAAATAAATCTCTTCTATTTCTTTTTTTATTTTCCAAAAGTCTGTCAGCCTAAATATTCTATCACTTTATATGAGGTTTCAGAGAAATGAGAATGAGATGACTTACCTTAAAGTGCTTCTTGGGTTTAATTTGTGTTATGCTAATACATGCAAATTATTGTTGATGGATGGAATATAAGAATGTTTGTTAAAGGGTGGAACTAATATTTTCTGTCTTTAGTAACCAAAGAGAGGAAGGGAGCAGAGTCCAACTGTAGTAGGCATTTTGAGTAATGATTTTATTGACTGATAAAACAAACAGTTCACGTATTAATGTTTCAAGTCTCTATACAAATTGCCTAAAAATTGTTTAAATATAAACATTTATTTGTCATCCAAATCCTTGGTGCAGTCATTCTTAAAACTTACTAATTAAAGGTTTTTAGGTCTTCTTCACTCTGATAGGTAAGAGAGCTATTTTCCTTTGTGTTAGTGAAACTTCTAGTAATTTATAGCATGTTGAGCATATGAATATGCATGCATATGTTTATTGATGTAAATGCGTGTTGGCCGTTGATTTTCTATCTTTAAGGGTGTATTATTGAAGACATTGGACTTGAGGGATCTGCTGGCTTCTTGTGCTCTAACCTTGTATCTAGACCTTTGGTGGACATAAAGCTGGATACTTAGCAAAATTGTAGGCAACTCTGGGGAAGGAATTAGGTTCTTTAGTTAAGTGATTACACCTTGACAACTACATTTGAAGTCCCTGTACTCCTGGCTGTTGGAGGAAAGGGTCTAGTGGGGAGCTGTAACCTCTTAGAGGATTCAAATTAAAATGAAGGATCAAAAGCAGTGACTATTTACAATTGAGGGCTAAGAGGTGTAATCACATATATATGCATGTGTCAATCTGTTCATATCTCTATGTTGATACTTACAAACTGTTCCTTACGCATATGAGAGAAGGAAAATTAGAATTTAAATTGTAACAGGTTATTTCCCTCTAGAGCAGGGCAAATATTTTCTGTAATGGGCTATGTAGGAACTGTTGTAGGCTTTGAGAGGCTCTCAACTCTGCCATTGTAGCATGAAATCAGCCATAGACAACATGTAAACAATAGGGTGCGGCTGTGTTCTAATAAAACCACACTTAACAAAACAGGCAGCTGCCACCAAACTTGGCCCACAAGCCAAGGTCCACAGATTCTTGCTCTAGAGCAGGAGAATGACACTGAGAGGTTGAGAAGAACATACAACAGAGTTAGCTCTTAAGGGCAGGGTGTCGGCATAAGGTAGCAAGGCACACTCATGCTGTCCTTTTACAACCCTTCTGTCCTTAAAAATACAGACGTCAAGTTGGTAATGTACCAATCTGTGTTCCAGATGCTAAGGTTGTAGCAGATTTTCCCAAGCTAAAGATGTGAATATAATCCTAGTAAGTACGTTGTATCCATAAGAGTTTATTCAGTGGACTGTCAATCATGTTTATTCCAAATCATACAGGATGAGAAGGGTAGGTGTAACAGGTCAGAAGTCACAGAATGTGCAAAATAGATTCTGGGGCTTCACTTTGAAATGCATTGATTGAGGGACTGGACGTGGCTTAACCTGTTTAGCACAGTTATCTTTTATTTCCATTTTTTAATTTAAAGGGGTTGGCAGTTGATAGGCTGCCTTGGTAGGGGTGGTTACCCAAGGAGAAAAAGGGTTCCATGGTCTGTCCATTCTTCTGTGAGGTGATAACCCTGCTGACTTTCAGAATCATGGCCTTTTAGAGATGGAACATTCTAGCTCATGTAGAACCATGCCCTCATTTACAGATGAGGGCACTGATCTAGAAACAGCTCAAAGGGAAGTAATAGCACATTTAAAACGGGAGTCCATTGTCTGCTTTATGTCTAGTGCTCTATCACAGAGCATTGTTTCTAGACATGATACCTGATTTGGATCCCCTTTATCGAACATTCCGGGTCAGGATTCTCTCAGCTTTTGACTAGGACTGATACACCATTTTTGCTTTGTGGACTTCATTAAATGCCATAACTACTTACGATAAAGATGGATACAAAAGATAAAATATGGTCTCTGCTGCCATGGGCATTTCGGTCTGTGGAAGGACATGGTGATGTCAGTGAGAGAAATGGGAAGGTTGAGATGGGTATTGAGGAGGCTGGAAGGAGAGAACGGATGTGATTAGGTTGACAGTCCCATGCAGATGATGGCAGAGTATCCAACCTGGTGCACGTGTACTCGCACTACTAGAGACGGGTGACAGTGAAGGTGTGAGCGTAGTGACTCTCTCTAGTTGACCCTGGCTCTCCAAAGCTGCTGGGAATGCAGTGGGCACGTTCTGTAAGCTGGGTCTGCTATACAATATATGTATATTTTATTGCTCTACTCCCATTCTTTAATGCAAACCTGTTACTCATTCTGATCAAACATTCATGAAACAATATCAAAAGAAATTCATTTTAATTTATTAAGGTCTTCTATGCTGTGCCCTTGAAGAAGTTCATGTGGATAAACAAGCTTATATAAATAGCCGGCAGCATCACGTGAAGTGCAGTTCATAATCCAACAATAAAACGATAGACATTATACTTTGTGCTTCTCCAAGCAGTCTCTTGAATAAACCTAAAGGCATTTGGAAATTTATATGAAAAGTACTTACACGATGTAGGCAATGTTTTTTTTTTAATGTGATGATTTGTTCATGTTAATAATTAAATTTCAAAGCTTGAATTTAAATTTGTCCCACACAACTATATAGAAGCTTAATCATTTTAATTTACTGCTTTAGAAAGGTCCTTCACTTTGCCCTGTATTCATCACATCTTTTCTTAAAAGTCTATAAAGGTTGATGAGTTTGTTTTGTGATGCCCATTGTGTATAGATTATTACAAGTTATGCTTGCAGAAAGAACACTCAGGTGACAGTGTGTAATGTGTCCTGAGTCAATTACTTCATGGAAATGATATGTTAAGCAATTGGAAGGTAACAGATAGTTTTTTCCATTATTTTAGAAATATCTGTATTGTTATAATACAGATCAAATCTACAATGAACATTATGCATTATTCAAGAAATGACCAGGCATTCTCAGCAGTGTTTCAGCTAAATAACTGATGATTGTAACCTTTAAAGAAATCTCATTGTGGTGACTGTTGGTAAATCACTTCTCCATTCATAGTAATCTCTATTTAGAGGCTATCTAGAAACCATTATATCTTTTATTAATCTTAAAAGCAATAGCTGCTGATTTGACATTTGCTAAAACTAGATAAATTTTCTGTCTTTTTAATATCACAGACTTCAGTCAATTTTTGGTATATATCTGCTACAACTCTATTAATCCAGGAATATTTGCCACCGTAAGCATAAGTTTTATTTCAATTTAAGCATCATAGCTTTTAAACAACAATTTGTGTATGTGTGTCAGGCAACAATGCTCAGATATGTAAAATATAAGACGTTTTTAGGCTTTTGAAGGAAACTGTTGAAAAATATGCAAGACAACTGGTGATTAAAATTGAACACATTAGGGAACAACTTTACTATTTTCATGGAATTTTCCTTCCCTGTGTAAGGCCCCTATTGTGAAGGCAGTGGTAGCTGTTTCTGAGAGGAGAGACCTGCAGGTCTTTATTTAAGGAGTGCATGATGCGAAGACCAGACTGTTACTTTCGCACCACGTGTAAAACAGTCGTGTGTGGCAGTGGAGTAGAGGACATCTTTCAGAGTAACTCTCAATTACTACTATACTGGTTGTTCCCCAAACTTACACAGCATTTTATAAAAATGATTCTGTTTCCACAGAAGGTAGAGAACCCAAGACCATCCGCATGATTATTGTTCTTGGTCTAAGCAGCTCAGAGGTCTCCCAGTTCCTGTTTGGGCATTTTACTGTGTGCTGACACACATTTACTTCTACCAACTGACGTTCAGACTTGGGGGCAAGTGTCCTACTCTACATTATTTAAAAAAAAAATGTGAACTGCAATTTCTTAGAATCCATGCATGGCATGTACACCAGCCTGTGGTATTCTTTCTCTATAGGCAGGCAAATAGTAGTACCCAGACTGAACCCTTTGGTTCTGAACAAAAGCTTCCCTGTAGGAGTAGGAGAGCAGGATAAAAGACAGAGACTTGCTCCTTCTTTGGTTCCTGTTCTTGCCTCTGCCACCTTCAGTAGACTGGGGGCCCAACTCCTGCTTTAGTCTCCAATTTCACTTTCCTCAATCCAAAGTCAGGGGTGGCTCCATGGGGCACCTGGGTGGCTTAGTTGGTTCAGTGTCTGAATCTTGGTTTCAACTCAGGTCATGATCTCAGGGTCATGGGATCAAGCCCTGCATCAGGCTCTGTGCTCAGCATGGAGTCTGTTTCTCTCTCTCCCTCTGCTCCTCCCCCCACTCATGCGCGCGTTAAATAAATAAATAAATAAATAAATAAATAAATAACGTCTTCAAAATCAGGGGTGGCACTGAGTGGAAACGGGGCCATCCAAAAGCTGAGCTGCCAATGTTCATGCCTGTTTATTTTGGTAGCAAGTGCCAGGTTTTACTAGTATATGGAAATACGATGTGATATAATTGCCTTTTCTTAGGTATGCTTCCAGGAAGGCTCTTTAATTACATGTTGTTATCCTCTTTGATCTCTCTAGTGAAGTTATGACTTCTGAAGGAAGTTTCTTGAAGAACTGACCTTTTACTTTATTTTATTTATGTCCTGATAGGACAAGCCTTGTTTATGTTGCCATCTCTGAGCCTGGGCATGAAGGGCTTTCTCACAAATGTGGACTTGATGGGAGCAGAGTATGTCTCTGAGACTGTAATTCTGTGCAGCTTTGCATTTTCTCAGGGAAAGCTCCCCTCTCCACAGAGGGGGGTCTCCGTCTGTCTGCAGCATGCAGCATGGGCAGGCACTGCTGGTTTCCCTGTCAGAGGGTTGGACGGGTCAGCAGGACGTTCAGTGCACCCGGCTCTGTCGCGCGTCCGGAGCTACCGTCCACTGCAAACACTGCTGCAGCGGAAGCCTGGTTGTGAGCGTGACGACTGAGAACACGTGTGTGCTTGTGTGTGCTAGTCCGCCATTGCCAGGGCAGCAAACCGTCAGAACATCTCAGCAGCACGGCCACGAGACTTTGACTCCTCGTGTTGCTCCGTGTCATTCTGGGGCTGGGCAGGCTGAGCTGAGCTGATTGGTTTACTTCTTGCCATCGCTCTGGCTGGACTTGCCTCCTTCCTCAGGGGTCGGCTCAGGTCTGCCCCCTGTCAGGGGACAGCAGAGATTTGGGAGAGGCTCTTTTCATGGTGATGGCCAAGGTGTAAGAGGGATGAGCAAAAAACAGAAGACTTCTTCCAGGACGTTTTGTGGAGACTTTTAGAAATGTGGACAATAGAGTGCACGAGTACTTTTGCATTCTATGTCGGGACTCACCAGTCTGTCCCCCTATCTACTGTCATCTTCTTTGTCCCTAGAAATACTGAATACCTCAAACCATACGTTTGTACCTTTGTACATCCCATCAACTAACCAGAATGCCCTTTTCCTTCTTTTGGTTTTGCTGGATCCTTGTTCATCTTTAGAAACCCAGCTCACATGTTACTTTCTTGGGTGAATCTTCTCTCCTTCCCTAAAGCATTAATCATTTGTTCCTATAGGTTACTGTTTGAGTCTTCTGTTCCTTAAGTATCAATTCATAATTCTTTTCTTACTATACCTATCTCTATCTTTAGACTGTGAGCTATTTGAGGGAACAGTCTGGGACATCTTATGCATGTCTGTATCTCCATGTACAGGGCTCAGGAAAGTAAGTATTTAACCATGTTTTTAAATTAAATTATATATAGTACCACCTTATATCTTGGGATAGCTATCGGGGAGCTGAGTAATGCTGATGAGAACTGTGGGTGTGTCTAAGTCATAGGCTAGGATGAGGAAAGAAAAGAGTAAAAAAGAAAGGGCAGAAGAAAACTGGAGGGAGAATGATGGGAATAGTGTGAAACCAAAGGGAAAATAAACAGTGTATCGAGTAGGAGGTAGGAGGGGTGGTAACCCCCGTCCCCAGATGAGTGGCCTTCTCCTGCCAACCCTTTTCTCTCATGTAATGTACAGGCAAAGGAGCTGACAAATAAAAACAGTAGTCTCAAGAAACCCATGTCTTGGGTGTTAAATTCAAGTTCATTTAGCCAATATCTGAGTACTTTCTCTTAGTCCTCTGAGTCCTCTGCTGGCTGTTGTGGGGTCATATAGAGAAAGTATAAGGTATAGTCCTGGCCTTGGAGGTGTTTACCATTTACTGAGAAATAAAAGTAGAAGGAAGGAAAGAAGGGAGGGAGGGAGGAAAGAAGGAAGATGAGAGCTTTTGATAAAATTAAATAAACCACGTGCCCTGGGTTATAAAGTCGTCTCTAGTCCTCAGTTTCTCCTTTGAATTTTCTTTTTGTGAGTGGTTCTGGTCTGAGTGATCACTGACTCTCTAATCCCAAACCCTAGTTTGTTAGAAAGGATTTAGCAATTATTGTCTCAAATTAGCTTCTCCTGAGACCATTGGGCTTTTTAAAGCTATCGATTAGTAATTTCAAAAGCCACGTGCTCTAACTCCTCTTATTCTGCTAAAATTTCTGTTTTCCTTCTCTTTTACTTAATTCCCCTTTACAGGAAGGGATCGCGTCTCCCTGGTGCTTTGGGTTCAAAAATACATGAGTTCCTTCTCTTAAAAGATTTTATTTGTTGATTATCAAGATTTGCACACATGCAATCATTATAAATAAAAAGAGGAAAATAACACAGCATACAACGAAATTTTAAAGTAAATAAGCCAAGTGCCAAATATGATAGAGACAAAATATGAATCTAAAACTTTGTATAGTTTTGATTTGCTTTTTACTCTTGGCCGTATCGTAGGGGACGGACTTACATTCCATGTCACATTCAGCTTATTTTAAGAAGGCTACCTGTTCTTAATAATGTAATATTTTAGTCATGACATTGCCTTCTACTGCATTGTACCCCCTTATTTAGGACTTTGAAGTTTATGTGCCCTGTTCTTTAGGGCTGGACTTCTTTAACGTGTTTTTGTTAGCTCTATCACCTCTTGCAAAGCACAATATATAGTTTCAGTGCTCTGCAGATAACAATATTTCATGGGTATAGCAATGAAGGAGTCACCTCTGACTGCTTTATATGATTGAAATTGTACTGTGGCTTTAATTTTCAGAAACAGCTTTCTAGATACTGTGCATAACTCTTGGCTGTGCCTTAATAAACATGTGGTGACCTCCACCTGTAAAACTAATGTGGCTTTGAATACTGATTGACTGCAGCTTTTCACATCCTTTCTGGGTCCATAATATGTCAGCAAATGTCAGTGCCTGGGCAGGAGAAGAAGGCCAAAAGAATTTGGGGCTTAAAGATTGTACAGATCATCTGTTTCAGTCCTCCTGCTATTGTGTTGAGAAAACTTATAAAGAACTTTAGTGATATAAACAAAGTCAATAACAGACTTGGAACTAGGATTTAGACCTTTGGAATTCCAACTCAGTACCTTTTCCTCCATAATAAGGATCATTTCCTTTCTCATCTCAGCACAGGTCACCAGCTGTCCATTGGGTATCCCCTTCCCCACTTGTATTGTGCATGAACATATGTGCACATACATAGTTCATGTGTAGAGACCAGCCCTTTTTAGACCAAATGTTAGTATATTCAAAATCACAAAACATTTTGAAGTTATTCAAAGGCAAAGGAATCATAATT
This sequence comes from Ailuropoda melanoleuca, assembly GCF_002007445.2. NCBI lineage: Eukaryota > Metazoa > Chordata > Mammalia > Carnivora > Ursidae > Ailuropoda > Ailuropoda melanoleuca. The sequence goes on from NC_048237.1 coordinate 11,166,731, forward strand.
CAATGAAAACAAAATCACTTAAGGCATTAAATGCTAAAATCAGGGGAACTGCACAAAGGGTATGTTGGAACTCTCTGTCCTAACTTTGCAACTATTCTGTGAATCTAAAATTATTCCAAAATAAAAAGGTTATTTTTTTTTTAAAGCACTATAATGTACTCTAATGATGGAACCATAAGAAAAACAGACCTCTACCCAAATGGAAACGTCTCCTGTCCCAGGTTCCTGCCTTTTCACCTGGTCACTGTTAAGTGCTCAGAGGCTCGCCCTTCTCTAGTTACTGGTCGTACTACTTAACAAAGGTGATTAACTGACGACTGCAATGTCAGTCAGGATATGGAAGAAAGAAGATTGATTAAGTGTTTACACAATTTTCTTAAAAAGTTTATAAACCACCTATTCCCATCAATAAGGAGTCACACAAGCACAATCGTACACCCTGGTTATTCTCTCTCCATTCTTCACTGAAAGTTATAACTAGTGTTACAGTGTCTAGTCTTCGCACTCTGCCCAACGATCACCCAAAAGAGGAAGTTAGAAAGCCAAGACAAAAACTAGTTAACAGATTCTAAGACTGGGGTCAGGAAACGTGTTCTGGAAAGGACCAGATAGTAAATACTCCAGCCTTTGTGGGCCAAGGAGTCTCCGTGACTCAGCTCCACTGTTACAGTGCAAGAGCAGCCGTGGATCATCCGTATCCTGCTGCATATGCCTGTGTTTCAATAAAACTTTATTTGTGGATGCTGAACTCTAATTATGACATATCATGAAATCTTAAGAGTTTTTTTTAACCGTTAAAGTTACGGGTTGTAGAAGACAGAGCAGTGTGGATTTGACCTGCGCGCTGTAGTTTGCCAACCCTTGTGAAGAGCTTTGGAACTAGAAGGGAATTGGGGACTTTTTTAGAACCCAGGTGGTAAGCAGCATATTAGTGGTAGTAAAGGGTTGAGTCTTGCGTTCGTTTTAAAAGTGTATTGATGACAATAAATGGTGGGTAACATGCTTTCTGATAAATTCCTGTTTTTGTTTTTATCTTCAGAGCTAATGTGTGTTCATGTAATCTACATACTGTGATATCCTGTGATAGCTAGGATAACTAAATTGTATGCCAGCCAGGGGTGTGGTGGTGAATAATTTCCTAGGTTTCCACGGATGTATGCTGTTCTCTGCATTGTGTGTTTTGCCGAAAAACTAACCGTATAGTCCTACTAAGTCATTGGCTTAGTCTGGCTTATTATTTTTGCCTGGTTTCTCAATTTAGTGTAGCAAATGATCCAAACCAGCACTATTCAGAGTCCTCTATAGATGAAGGATCTTATTAAAGAGAAACATGATTAAAGCTTTGTCTACACAGGACTGTTGTTCAGCCATTTTGACTTGACTAATCAAACAACTGGCCAATTCAGTTAAATAATTGTTCTGATTGATTTCCCTCACATAACATATTAGGTGTCTTTCTGATTCAAATGGGGGCTTAAGCATGATATGGCTATACCCATCATGACAGAAAGCATTAGAAATAAGAGATTTGGGATTTGTATATAAGAAATCCACTGTTACTATGAACATTAGAAATGAGTAAGTTTGGAATTAAAGCTGAATTAGTTATTTGCAGGTAGAATTGAACCTATTTCCAAAACCGTATGTACCTAAAATGGAAAAATGCGACCAGACTGTACAGAATCATCTCGTTTTGAGCACTTACTAAAGTGAACAGGTTACTGAAGTACTAAAGTGTAATCATTAGGAAATTGTTGTGCTCTTCTGCCATTGTCCCTTGAGACTGTCAATCACAGGGTGTTGAGCAAGCACTCAAAGGGTGAATACTACCGTACAAAGTAGTAGAGGAAATTAAAATCTGTGAGTTTATCGTCCTCACTTGCCAAAGCCCTACAGAGACTTAAAAATATATTTTTCAGTAGAGTTTTGTAATTAAAGCACATCACTCATATATAATTTTACAGTTTGGGAAATAAGGCTGTGTTGAATATCAGCACTGATGATGAAAACAGACTGTGTACACAGTTTGGGTTTTATATAAATACTTTAAAATATTGGCTTTCTTCAGTAAAAATAGATGAATAGTATCCAGGTTTTTACAAGAATTTTAGCATAAAAGCAAAATTGCTATCATTTTCTATTTTGAAAAGAGACATGAAGATCGCATAACAAAATGTGTAAAATGCAGCATGTTGTAGCTAGCTATGACAGAGAATGAGGATGCAGATGCAGGTAAGCCTCACTCTCGGCACACACCAGACATTTTGTAAGGTGGTGCAGCGATGTTTTCTTAGTGGATACCCAACCTAGCGTGCCCTTCAATTGTCTTTCCTACGGACACTGAAATCCCAAAGTTGCAGAAAATCTGGGTCGAGTTGTTCAGCCTGTGCTGCTGTGTGATTTGCATCTAGCAGACAGAATAAAGCTTCTTGTTGGGACTCACTACATTTTTTTTTTTTTTTTGCCATACAAACACCTGCTGGAAAAGTTTACAGAGATGAAAGAAAGGGACCCTTGTTGTAGGGAGTTCTGACAGCCTATAACAAAGGTACAGTGCATGTAAACAAGGTCAATGGAGCCAGCAGAATGTGTGAATGCAATGGAAACTGAGAATCTCCATCACGTCAGTGTGTCTTCAGAGCCTTACTAATAGTATGCTCTCGGTCAACGCAGCTGGATGCTTCCAAGTTCAAATGTCTGTGACTGTGAACAAGTAACATTTCTTTGGCCTCAGTTTGCCTAGGAAATGGGGTAGTTGGACTTGGGAATTCTTCTACTGCAGTGAGCCTAGATTTTATTTAGAGGCTTAAGTTTAGAAACTAACAAAGGCATGTTAGGATTTCTTTTTAGGATTTTTATCATATCAGAGCTAACTTGTGTTTCTGTTTTGTTTGGTAAGATTGTATTTCTGAAATGATGTTAATCAGGAGGAAGAGATGGTCAATACACAACATTTATTTAAAAATACAGTTTGAGATTCTAACATGTCAGAAGTCTTGACTTGTATCCTGTGACAGAGCAGAGGAAACTTACAGTGTTGCTTAAAATACACAGGTGATTTGGGGATATTAAGGCAATTTAATGTTGGGTTAATGCTTAAAATAATGAGATCTCAAAGTTGATGAGATAAATTTTTAATACATGGATATTTCATTGAGATAAAAAGAGAAAAGCATTCTTAAAATAGGCTGTATCTGAAATGAAAGGCTGATTCATTGAAACAATGGATATACCTGTTACTTCCCTCAGAATTTTGGTTTTATAGGATTTAATCTTATTATATTACATAAATCCTTAGGTTTTCGGGTAACATTTTGGTGGTGTTGTCATTAGAGATCAGGGGTGAGTCTTGGTTCTCTTTCATTTTACTAACCTATTCCTGCTCTAAGTATTTGAGTGCTTATTACATTGCAAGACTCACTAGGCTGTGTGTGGAATGCAAAGAGGGAAAGGAACTGAACCCTCTAGGAGTTTATAATCTAGCAGGAGTGACATACATGCTCACAAAATAATAAGGCGAGGTGTTATTCATGTTGAGAGAGGTTTAAGCAAAATGTTGGATAATCTGTTATGCATAAATATAGTTACTGCCGTAAACATGGTGACATTTAATGAGGATTGTGGTTGCCGAGATGTCAAGTAAGCTTGTGAAGGTTTTTCTTTTCAGAAGACTATTTTAAACAGAATGCCCAAATGGCATGTAGGACACAGAACACTTGTGTATATTGCTATTATCTGACGATAATTTCAAATAACCAGGAGCATGAATCACATCCCGTACTTACAAACGAAGAGCTTAATCAAATGTCATCTTCTAGTACCTTTTTTGAGTATCTTAGCATTTCACAGAGATGGAGGAAAGGCTGGAATGAGGTGTGTTTTTAAATTTCACAATTCTAATGGATATAGTTTGCAGAAACTTGCTTAGCATCAGAGGCATGAATATAGAAAGGGTCAGATCAGATGAGAAGCGGCTGTCCCGGGAACCTCACAGTAGAAGGGCCAAAATGCAAGCATGCCACGGGCGCAGTGATGGAAGAGTCCATTGCTTACCTTGGCTCCCCGTTCACACACGTCCCACCAAAGCTCGTAACTGGGAGGGAAGACTAGACAGCGTGGAAGAAAATGTTTTGTACTTTCATTTAAATGAGCACAAAGGGAGGGAACAGTTTTGCTTCATATGTGAAGTCAGTCATTTCTTGGGTTGCTAGCTCAATGTTTTAGCAGAACAGCTGTTCAGTACAATGTGGCTTTCTACAAGCAATATTTCTACTGCTAGAAAAGTGGCAGTCTGCCAAAGAGAGTGCCCAGACCAACCCCTAAACAAAAAAAATCTTTTGTCAACGACTCTAATAATTTGTACAATTCAGGAAAGGGGGGCTGCACGGTCTTTGCAGATGTGCATTTATGATGCTATTTTTAAGCAGAGCAGCATGGAAGAATAGATTCATACGAATCGCAAGTTGATCATTCATTTTAAGCATTTGGCTTCTGCTCCTTCTAAAATTTCACTCTGTGGAAAGAAAACACAGCCAGCCTTGAAACGAGGTAAGGCAGGGTGTGACAGCAAGATGAAATCCCTCATTTCCAAACCTGTGATGCTTGCTCAAAAACAAAAAGCTTTGGGGTGTTTTCTTTCCCCTGTGAAGGAAATAAATGTGGTTTTTCGGATCCCTTGCAGAAGAAACTTGCTATCCTTCAGCATTTTGAGGAAATAAACTCTTAATGAGCCTGCATTCTTTTACAGCAGTTCATTCTCTGAAAATGAGTTTAAGTGCTGAAGGAAATGCCAGAAGCATTTAGGCAACCAGCGCCAAATTAATGTGTGTTAATTCTCTGTATTTTAACATCACAGACGCTGTGCAGTTTTTCTGGTGTGAAACTGGGTTTAGTCTCAGACATGTCCCCTGCACTCTGGTTATCCTGCTGGCTTTGACACTGGTGATGGAGTTGAGAAGATAATTTTTATAAATTGCAGTTCCCTGGGAGAGAACCCTCAAACTTCTCCTAAGAGTAGAGGATAAAATCTGGTATTTTTTCAGTCAACCATCTACTTGATATTGACCTAAGAGGGAATTAGACTACTCTCTTAAAATACAGAATCATATATTTAAAATGACATAAAATTCATACAGACTGATTCAATAAAGGTGATTCTAGAGCAGACCCAAGTGTAGAAGGTTCCCTGACTCGATCAAAGGCTTCCTCTAATTTAGACAGTTGGGATCTTTGTTACTGTTGGTAATTTCTTTTTTGAAGAAAATCCAGTCTTTGCATATTCCATATAGGTGTAAAAAATGCTCAGTTAAATGGAGTTGCATGTATTACTACTCCAGGAGCATTTTGCTCCACTTAGAATGCAGTCCCCTCAAGTTTTAACATTGATGATGTACAATGTAAAATACTAACTGTGATGGTGGGATGTTACTAAGATAGGTTATTTTATGCTACTAATGAAGGGGTGTTTTTAAAATTGTTCCAGTGAGCTGTTTCATCATACTTCAAGTTGTTACTCAAGTGTTCTTCAAATGTTTTCCTGAGTTTAATAAGGATTTACAGTGACAATTACAATCGATTACTTAGGTGTGGCCCCCAGTGGAGGGGTACTGCACTTTGTGAAGTGACAAGTGCCAGGCAAATTGTTTCTAAAATGTTCTTTTGTATGTTAACAAAAACACTTTTTTTTCCTTACATATTAGAGAAATTCTCTGCGTGAAGGATTTTGGCAGCAATTCATGTTAAAAACTGAATTCTTTCAATAAAGCGAGTGATGGTTCCCCCAAATATGTATTTTACATTCACGTTTTCAATTTTTAAGATTTCTCAAAGGAAGGGAATGGAAATATAAAAAATAACTTAGAGTTACTGACTTGTGTCTAATGGCAATGTATTTTAGGAACGTATTGGGAGGCACAAAATTACCCATGCTGCATTCCTGTTGCTTTACTCATGCCAGCTATTACTTTAGTGACTTAAGGAGTCGATACTTTTTTGATGTGTAAGTGTAAAGCTATATGGTCATTTTTTACATTTACACATAATCTTTCCCAAAAATCATAGTAACAGCATGCCAGGCATTATTGCGTACGAAGACATTGTCTGGCATGATTTGGGTAGAAAAACAAGCAAAGATATTGTACATCCATGATCACATTTCATATTTATAAAACTTCATGAGATGAGATCATTTTTTCTTTGGCATATAGAGTTGTTTTTAATTTCTCCTCTCTCTGTGCAAAAGATACATAAGAAAAAGGGATGTTCAGAGATGGCTTCTTTTAGTGAATGTAAGTGCTTTGCGTACTGAGTAGTTATACCCAATGAAAGTCATTCGGTTTGGCCCATGATTTATGCAAGTGGCTCAAGAGGCCTGAATCCATTAATAATAAAACACAAGAAATACTAAAAATAATATTCTGTCAATTTGTATCTGTCACAATTCATGTAAAGCTCCTATAGAAACAATTGGTATGCGTTTAATAACCATACCATCTTGTCTTATCAAGGGGATGATAGCATTCCAGCACATTTCTAGCCAATACCCCCAAAATAGATGGAGTGAGACTGGCAGGTAGACAGTTATTAGATTGTGGTCCAACTGATGTCAGCACCATTGTTTCTGTTAGCATGTGGGTGAATTAACTCAGCATGCAGAAAACATCCAGACCTTTCACTAGACTTTACTCCTAGCAAACTTGCTTGACCAAGGTAGGCTCGGGGAGTGAGATCGTGAGTGCTGGAAGAACTCACCCCACTACCAAGTGTGTTCTGTTGGTGTAACAAATGACTAAATTACACTCACACACTTCCTCGCTTGTAGCTATTTGTAAGATGAAACTGTATTAGGAGGTTATAATTTCAGAGCACGCTAAATTTTTTTTCATGATTTTTCACAGTGACATTATCCTATGAAATAGTGGGACAACTTGCCCGGTGTCAGGTTTATAATCCCCTGCTCTCATTAGCTCTTTGCTGAACTCTTTCTCCTCTTCTGCATTGCTGTCTTTTGAATTATGCCTGTGGCAAACCTCACCCTTCGTGTGATTAATAAAAGTTGATATGTTAGTGTGATCTGAGTTCTCAGACTTTGTTCTGTAGTCACCTTTTTGCTACCTTCCACTTCCAATATTCTTTTCCCCTTCTCTTTTTTTTCCCTCCCTATCCAAACTGCCCCTTGGAGGTACTGCATTTCATGATCTTGTTCAAAGAATTGCAGAACAAAATTGTGAAACAGCGGTAACATTTTAGATAATGAAGAAGCAGCTGCTCCGAAGAGCCAGCCAGTCCAAATCAGATACTGAGGGACAGGTTCCTCAGAGATTTTCATATTTCACTTCGGTTTCTAGGGCATGTAATACTGGACATTGGATGAGGGGGGAAGAAAACTCCCCATTGCCTTGTGTGGCACTTACACCCCACACGTACAACCTTATATCCATATTGATTGTATGCTATGGATCTCTGCTGTGGATGTTAGTCACCTGATTTGCAGAGAACTAGAACTAATAACCTTTTCAAATATTATCAAATTATGACAAATCCTAGACCAATCAAATTACTTAAGTGATCATTGATCATTTATTTGATATTTTAATTTTGAATGAGTCTACCTCAAGGACTTCTTGATATTTCCATTAGTTTTAGTAAGACCACGAATGCCAAACAGTAACACAGTTCATAAATTTCACCAACAATGAACCCAGAATGCTGTAAATTAGCTTTATTTAAAATGACCTTAAGAGAAATGAATGGCCTTTAGCATAATTAAGACATAGCAGACACAGTGGAAATTGGGGGAAAGCGCCTGATTAGGAAGTACGTCTGACTATGTTATATGTCTGTTTGGGGTGTGAAGGGATCTGATTAGATTTCTCAGTAGTGAAGGAGACAGAAGCTTTTGCATTTAGGTCGTCCCACATTTTAGGTTGCTAATGATTTCATTTTAATGTCACCGTTTAGTTTCATACTGATCATTTATACTGACAAAAAGGAAGAAAAGAAAACAAGGAACCTGTCATCAATCATTCATTTAATCAAGTAGCAAAAGTAGATAAATAAACATACTGAGTTAATTATTCTTCTGTATGTAGTGATTGACAATAAAGTTAATTTATGCCTATTTTAACCCTTCGATATTTTGTGCCATTAGGAATAATAGCTATTAGCAGTTGTAGCGAGGACTTGGGGGTGACCTTTTTCTTCCTAAAGTGTCTTAAGAAAATTTAGTCTTCATTCTTCACATATTTATTCACTTGAAATCTATTTCGCTAAAGAGTTGTGGTTATTTGCATCTAAGCATATTAACTCCATGCTACCAAATATAATGAAAAACAATTGTTAGTCTGCCTGCTTTGTTGTATTCCTATTCAGGCTCTTTAACGAAGACCTTTTTTCTTAGCAGTGTGCATTTTTAATGTGTGAAAGGATTTGTCACCAGATACAAATATGCTATAAATTCAAATGTGTATTAGATACCACACTAATGGAAAAAAGTGACAGCAAAACACAAATACATATATTTGAGTTAAAAGAGCTTTGAAAGCTCTAAAAACCTATTTTTGGTTTGTCAGCACTTTTCTCCAGTTTTCCAGAGAATTTTTTTCTGGTGGCTATTCTTTATTAGAATATCACGGATTACTTTTATTAGACCTTCCAAAAACAAGTGTTTCTTCAGGTGAATGTGGGTAGTGAAGCTAATTGCCTAAAGATGTCCTCTGGAATCTTTCTGGCACTCTCCTCTAAATCAGTCTGCAGACAAGAAACGGGGAAGCAAGAAGCAGCAGACTTACTGGATTTGGGGTTGAAGACAGGAATTTAATTGTTGATTAAAATTGTGCAAAGATTTGAGGCTTCAAGAAACTGCGGGTGCCTTTATGACTAGAGATATGCTTCTTCTAGGTGTATTTTATTACGCGAATCTTCCCTTGGCAGTTTTCTTGTTTAGCGTACCTGAATTCTACCCACTCACTGTTTTGACTTCTTGCCCAGCTCTTGTGTTTGCTTCAGTTCTAACTACAGCTGGAATCTGAGAGAGTTGGTGGGCAAGACCCCTGTGTCCGAGGGCTGGCTAGAGCAGACTACGTTTCACACAGATGCCACGTTTTGTGTCAACTCCCTTCTTTGCGAAAAAGGGGGGGAAAAGGAAAAGCTTGTGTGTCTTTGCTTGGCCTGTTTAGGAAATTATCAGATTTAGTATCAGTCCCAAAATCTATAATCATAAATAGCAAGTTACGGTAGATTTTGAGCTTGTGTCTGTGTTACCAGATTCCTGTATTGGGTTCTTCATTGCTCATGTTGAAATTTGCTCTGTGCGAACATTCGGCTTAAGGAAGAGGTTTTGCTCCTAAGGCTTTCTGACCACCAGAACAGATAAGGTATTATAGTTTGATCTTTAATGGCGAAGTAAAATTTGGAAATTACACACAATTTAAATTGGTAGCTATGAACTAGGTAAAACAACATATAGAAAATATTTCACCTCATCAAGTCAATGAAGAATGATGCATTGATCATGAAATGTTTTTTAAAAATAAAAATTGTCCACATTTCTTAAGTTTAGAGTAATTTTATTTGATGAATAAATCCGTCTGTCTCCTCACCCCCATTCCTGCCATGGACACCTCGAAACTTCATTAATTTCTGTGTAAATGTATTAAAGAGGAACCTTTTTATTCTTTTTTGTTAGTCCTTTGTTTGGCTTCCTTTTACCTGCATGCATTAATTAAGCGGCAGTATGAATGAAGAGTGGGAATTTGTGGCCTTTTTGTTCACAGAAATAATGGTTAATCTCTTCAGCTTTGTCCATTTTATGACTTTGCTTTTTTCATTCACTTAACAATCTGCAGCTAGCAAGTTAAGCATAATACAGCCTGTAATCTCTGTGGTAACAGTACAATCAACAACTCTGTGTTTTCTTCCCGGAATAAACTTTAAACGTTCTTTTTTGACTTATATTTGAGAGAGAGCATAAAAACTGGGGAGAAAGATGCCAAAGAATGGTGGACAGATGCCCATCTATTGGACGAAATACAAACACAGTTTTAAAAGGAAAGATTTGAATTTGAACTGAACTATTTGGTCAAAATCTACTTCATGAGAAAATAAATTTTAAATCTAGATTTCTGATCACTTTCAAACACTAGACAAAATGAATCTTTTAGGCACAAGTATGTCTTTAATACAGCAAAATGAATGTTTCCTTGGTGTAAGTCTTAGAGCTACTCCTCATCTACATGATGTATCTTTAGTTGTCTTAGTCAGTGGGTTCCTGTCCCCAGCCCCAGGGTTTTAAAGTGATAAAGAAGATAGGCTGGTTCTGGTTTACCTTCTGTCCTTCCTGAATTTCATCACTCACTCTCCCCTGGAAAAGAATCAAAGAAGAAAGGATTTTTAGGTGCTCAGAAGTGATGGGGTGGAGCTAAGTCCCTCCACCTGCTCGTTCGATTCTTCTGTTTTATTCTACCACACGTTCTTGGTTGCCCCCTGTGTCACTTAGAGAACAGCACTGCAGTTAAGTCTTTCAGTTATTAGCAGTGTCTCTCCTTTAAATTACTTTATTGTGGTTTTATTTATCCACTGAGAATAGGAAGTATATTTTAATCACCTTTTGTTCTCTGCTTGGAGATAGAAAAGACCTAGAAGATGCATTTCTGCTCTTGAAACATTTGCAATTTATTTGTAGAAATGAGGCTTTTGATATTAAAAAAAAAAGTTAGAAACCATTTTTGAGAGAATCCAATAGCAGTGAAGTGCTCGTTAAACTAAAGAACCATCCTGACCCGTGTCCTTCTTGGAAGCCAGAAAGCTAAAGGTGTACGTTTTGGAACCACGGGGGCTACATGGAGAAAGTTCTTGTCCTCTTTAGTGGGTCTGCATAATCTTTGTGCTGCTTGAGCTCCTCAGGGACTGATGAGAAAGGCAGGTACTCCGCAGTTTTACAGATGAGAAAACTGAGGCACAAAGGCACGGAATAACTTGTTCAGGATTAGACGGGCTCTTAATTCGGAAGCATGTTATCACATTTTCCCAAGGTTGAGATGCCCTGAGGTTCACAGTGGGCTTTGAAGCCGACTCCCTGTGATTTTGGCTCATGGAGATCCCCAGGTCTGGCCTAAACACTTTAGTCTGTGAAATGAGACTAAACAATCATTTTGTTTTGATTTTTCATGAATCTCAAGAGACTGTAACTACAAATGGTATATTCAGAGATAGAGTCAAAGAATGCTCTGAGTTTCTCTGAGGGTATTTCTGCTCCGAGTTATCACAGCAACGTTATACCTCACATTTGTTAGCTTGTGAGTTTTCAGTCTTCATAAGAAATAGATCGAACTTTTCATTTTACTGTTTTTTTTTTAAAGATTTTATTTATGTGTGAGAGAGATTGTGCACACGCACAAAGGCAGATGTGCACACAAGCAGGGGGAGGGGCAGTGGGAGAGGGACACGCCAGCTCCCGACTGATGGGGAGCCCAACTCAGGCCTGATCCCATCCCAGACCCTGAGATCATGACCTGAGCCCAAGTCAGATGCCTAACCGACTGAGCCACCCAGGTGCCCTGATTACCATTTTTTAGTGAAATTACACTGAAGTATCCAACTAGAGAGTTAGATGTGGACTTTTTCATTAGGTTTTAGGAAAAGTTTATTGTGATTGAAACCTTTCTTAGGTTTTGGTTACCTTTTAGAAGAAACACAATTTTAACATAGCAGGTCACTGGCTATGGATCCCTATGCCTGTGTTCATTTCCCCTTCCCTATAGAAAGGAAGTGCTATTATTTAACATTCTAAATGCTTGTCATGATATCTCAAACTCTAGATTTCTCATATTTTAGAGTACTCTTTGACGAAGTCTTAGTCTTCTGGCAGCTTTCGTGTTCCCTCTCTACTTTATTAGACAGCATTTCCTGGAATTTGGAATGCTATTTTTCCTGGCATTTTAGTGGGCATCTTATGCACTCAAGACATCACCTAAGTAGCAGCAACACATTCTTGACTGAATAATGATGTATGTGGAATGTTACTTTTTTTGCCTTATAAATGGATAGCAATTTACACAGCTGTGGATGTGGGATGTTTCAATCCCAGACCATGTTGTAAGAAAAATTGAATGACAGTGAGCAAAACAGCAGTAATTATAAAACTAATTACTAAATGCTGATGATGCCCATAGGCTTTGCATAACTAAAATTAGAAAAGGAAATTGCTTTCGGCTTCAGAGAGGCAACATGCTAGTTATTTCACTGTTTCAGTCAAAATGGAGGGTAGTATATAAAGTTCAATCAGGAAAATACACATGCATACATATCTATAGATTTGCATATACATATATTTCTCTATGTTGAAATGTTATTCACTCTATCTTACAATTTTATTTATAGAACTTTATGCATAGATATTTACATAAAGAAGATAAGTATATTAAAATATTTGAATGCAGTATATATACTGTGCATTTCGCATACACTATAATTACAACATTAAAATGCATATCTTTACAATATATTTATACATGTTAGGTTTCTCTCATGTGCGTTTTCACAGCAGAATGTTGTGTACATTTCCACCCTTGCATAAAGAATCTAGTCTTGTGAATTCATAACACATTCTTCAAAATGAAATACCAAAAAATTAAAACATTGATCGGCTCATAGAAAATGAATTATCATGTTTTGAGAAGACAAATGATTGATAAATCAGTAGTCTGTAAGGCGTACCTTTGTTCTTGTTCAATTTGGAGCTAAGAAATATGTGATATTAACCCCACAGAAATTACTGAGATTGTAAACCTATTACATGCAGACCCCAGACAATTCTAAAATTATAAATGCTAGAGCTGATATTGATAATACTCAAGTAGGAAGTACGGCAAAGTGAGTTATGTCAGTATGCATATAAATGGGAAATGATTAAATGAGTTAAAAATGTGAACATTTTATTGACAGTGTTTTCTTGTTCCTTACAATTAGTTGATTTCTATTTCTGTCCTCTTTCTAGTCCTGCAGACAAATGTTATAAGACACAAACTCTCCTGAATAAACCATTAATGGTTATGTTTAAGTTTCAGATTAAATAGATTGTGGATCAGGAAGATGAATCATTGTTGATACAGAGGGAAAATGAATCCTGCATTTAAAAAAATTCAAGTAGTTTGAATGACCTAAAATGTAGCGTTTTATTTAATTTTCTGCCACATGTTATTTCAAAAGTCCTAAGAAATTAAAATGACAAAGGGTGATACTGTCTGTAGACATATATTATTGAAATGAAATCCAAGTATAATTGAATCAAGGCTGTAATGAAACTCTCCTTGTAACTTTTACCTAGTGGGGCAGTGCAATGAGTTGGTTCTTCCCATTTGTGTTAGTGAATTTAGTAATTAGCTCTTTTACTAAGGCAAATGGTCTAATAATGGAGGAATAAATCACAGAATGGCCTATAAAATGAATATGGAAAGTCTTGCTTCATGTGTAATGTCTGGTAACTTAGTCAGCTGTAACTAATACGTACACAAGTTAGGGTAAAGTCTCAACTTTTGCAAGTTATACAAGGTCCCGAGAGTCATAACAAATCATTGCTGCTCATCAGACGTCCTTCAGATGGGAGGTGACGTCAGTCATGGAAGTAAGTAGGTGATCAAGAATTCAGAGAGCTTAGGGTGAGCTAAACGGTATTAATAGGTTTATATCTGTAAAAAAGAAAATGGCCTGTTAGGCCTCACATTTATTACTTTCCAATTTGTTCTTCCTGGGGCTTTGAAGGGAGAGGGAGGGAGAGTACCTCTCAGTGTCTTGGTGCTGGGAAACAGGTTTTCTTCACAGTAAGTGACATGGAGGAGTTTCAGGAAAAGGAGGGGATGGCTAGGTAGAAAGAGAGGTATGAGCTTATAGAGAACCAATTCATCCACATACTTCACATATAGGGACTGAGAACCCACTGTGTGCCAGGCTTGTCGCCATCTTGAGGGAAAATAAAAAACTTGTTTCTAGGCAACGTTTGAACTCAAAATTTGGTCACTTTATGTGTGAATGGAATTTTAGAAGAAGACCAATAACAAAACCGTTTTTTCAAGGCTCTCTGTTCAAAATTCATTGTCATTTAACTCATTAAGAAAACACATAGTGTCCTGTGGGGTACTGTTTTTATCAACCAGTACCAGCAGGCAAGCCTTGCTTACAGACAAGTTCATTTTCTACAAATTTTCTGTCATGTTTCACCTTGGTAATCTCCATCTCTTGTGTGCAAAAAGAAACAATTTATTTTCAACACTTGAGGGATATAGAACAGCTGACTGCTGTCATAACCTATTGTTTTTAACATAAACATTATAGCTGCATTTGCCTTGAAATATTTGCCCATGATCGCGTAAATCTGAGCCAGGTACACGAGTGTCACCTTGTGCTCTCCAGAATCAAAATTGAGACCTTTCGCCTAGAAAGTGCAATTTGCTCCCTTCACAAGCATTTACTTCAACAAAATTAGAAATAGATTTCCTTTTCATAATTGAGTTAAACAGTGCAGTAACTGAAGAAAAACTTATAAGAGAATGCATTGCTTTTAACCATAGCATATAGAACCCCTCAAATGTGGCTAAGGGCCTACTATATTTTCCTTTATCAAAAGATGGTTGATTGCTTAATGGTTGAAGCACTACTAAATAGCTTATATCACATTACTAGAGAAAATGTGCTTTACATCAATTGCACAATGTAATTCTTTCTATTATTTTGGTAGAATTGTTTTACCTTGCATGGAAGCATGCATAAAAGAGAGAGAATGATTTGATAATCTTTTGTGATATACAGGATGTCTAAAATATGTTCTTCAGGAATTATGTCGGTTCACTTGGAAAGCTCTAGCCCTTTGCTATTTCCTCTGAGCACTCATTTGTGGAATAATGTAGCTTACCACTCAACATTTATCTGGTTTAAAACCAAAATAAATATTTATATTTAGTTAATTCCTGGCTCCATTTTTATGCCTACTACTATTTTTCTTTCTTTCTCACCCGTCTCTAATTTTATATTTCATATGCCTCTGTCAGCCTTATTAAATAATTTTTGGGGCATTATGAGGTATATAAAAAGAATCACTGTCTAATTTCATTACATGAAATGAAGACTTCCTTTGTATTGATACCCTTGGCTATGAAATTTTCATTCATCTTTGAACTAGGATAAACACTTATTCTGAAAGTATTTTACCGCCCCCCCCTTTTTTTTCTGGTTAATATTCTTCTTTGATAATCTCTGATTGACTGTTGTACAAGTCAAGGGAACATTTGTTTTTCTCTGTGACTTCTCTGAGTTGATGGCTCTGCTTTTTCTTCTCTTGAGAGACTGCATAGCCGCCCCCAGCCCCCAACACACACACCTTTTTGAGCATTATTTTGAACTGTTTATAGCTGGTTTCTAGTCCGGCATCATTTTGTGATCTTTTAAAATGTTTCCAAGCACCTCTTTGGGACTTAATATTTCTGCTGTGCTATAGCCTTTTAATTGACTGATCAGTTGCCTTTTTAGAAGTTTTTTTCTGTGGGTTTGGCCTCTCCAGTCCTCTTTGTGTTCTTTTTTCATTTTTATACTAATAATTACAACACTTCCCAATTAATTGCCATTTGTGAATATAATTGATGTGTTTCCTCCCTCTCCAGACCACTAATGAAGATGTCAAATAAGTCTTAGCATGAGGCTTAACCTCTGCAGAATTCCCTTGGACCGTGGCTATATTAGAGTTTACTATAGCTTTATTTATTTTCCCTGCCTTTAAGAGTCCTTCTGCTTGAGACATTTTACATTTCATTTTTTAATGTTTTTTTATTATGTTAGTCACCGTACAGTACATTTTAATTCATGTTTAGGATTTCACAATCAGGGAGGTCTGCATGAAGTGTCTGTCCAGATACATAATGCCTACTGAACTCCCTCTGATTCCTGCACACAAAGATCATTGGTTTACTCACATATCTGAGAGTCTTAGAAGCAGTGTTTGCATTCAAGACAGTGAAAAGAAAATGCTTTTGTGAATTTAATGTGTGAAATATTATCACTCTGAGATAAATCCATCTGATTTCTCCCTGTTTGGCAATGTTGGCACAAGGGAGTGCATCAAAGGTCTTTAACATGAATGTACTATGTAGCTGTCTCAGAAGAGAGCATGCTTCCATTCCAACCCAACGATATTGGGTCCACTTTCTCTGTGATCAGAATATTACAAAGGGAGTGGAGCATAATTTATATCAGAGGTTCTGTGACGGAATGAAATGGAACTCTTTTGAAGTATGATCTCTGAAAGCACAGCATGAAGCTCAAATAAAGTGAAGGACATTCGCTATTACAAGTAATGTCCTTAATAATCTTGTTAGTCTAGTCTCCCTCTGTACGAGACAAATGGAACATTATTGGCTTATGGGCTGTAGTAAATAATTTAGTTTCCAATATTCAGGCTGCTTTGACAGTAAATTAAAATGACATGAAAGGGGCTTGTTGAATAAAGAAAGTATCCAATCAAATTTAATTGGCATGACTAAGGCAGTAGAAATATGTTTTATAATTAAACCATGTTGTCTTGGAGCTTTATAAGCATGTATGAATCAAAATGTCAAAAATTATTCTTTGATACTGTGCATTTAAAACTTTGCATGGTGAATAGTTTCCTTAAACAAGCTTCTAGACATGCGTATTGATGTAACATGAAAATAGTTTCATGTTTTAAATAATAAGTGATAAACTTCTCCATTTGTAAACCCTTGCAAGTAGCAATTCTGATAACAGACCACTTAGAACTCTCCTTTACAGGATTTTGTTTTCGAATTGATACGCTAATAACTCAGAGGAAGCTATAATTTTGTGCTTATATTATGGTATTTCAGTGCTCAGTCTCTTGGTGAAGAAAAAAAAAATAAGATCCAAACTCACTGAGCAGAACAAAGAAAAGAAATAGTATTGAGGATAAAAAAAGAATAATACAAGGTATATTTTCGTTTACTGTAACCTTCTCAAATTCAAGATGAATTGGATTTTCTACATTTGACAGCAAACGTGTCAAATGCTTCTGCTATAAAAGACAGGAAGCCGTGGGAATTTCAGATTTTTGTATGACCACCTGTCCTATTTTTTTCCTCCCTGAAAGAGGAGCATAAGTAAGTGCCTATTTGTAATAAAATTCCTAATGATGGTTCTTTCCACAACTCAGGTGGAAAATATATGGTGGTGTCTGAGTCTGCAGAGATTGCTTATAAAAACTGAAAAGAGCTTAGCGAATCATTTTTCATTCTTAGCCTTTTCCAGTGTCCTAGTGAAAGTAAGCTAAAGATTAGAGAAGGTAAGCAAGGAAGGGAGAGAGGGTCGGCTACATCAGCGATATTCAAAATACTAAGATCATGTGTGACTTTCTCTTAGAGATTTGAGTATTATTTTCTAATCTCCTGATAACTCCTCAAGGAGTATTTTTAGCTAATAGTCACTCTCTTTTCTAGATTAGGCCCAAATCTAAGGAGCTGTTTCAGAGATAATAAAGATTTTGTTTACATTGCTCCAAGATAGCTCTAAAGCAATATGCTACAAATGTAGGTTCTCTAATATTTTGTACTTTGTGCAAAGCTATGGCATCAGATGATGTAGAAATGTATGAAGTATTTCCTTTGGGTGAAAAAACTAACCCAAATGAATATTCTTAAGATCTGCTCTCTGCAGTTTATATTCTTCTCCACTTGAAGACTTGAAAACTTAAAGCACATTTTGATTAAAATTTTGACATAGGAACAAATTAAGGAGGCTGTTTTTTTTTTCCCTTTCACTTTTTTTTTTTCCTTAGTGTGGATTGGGCCACCTCTATAGGCATGCAAATGATAAATGCTCTTTTTTCTTTCTCTTGTTTTAAACCATGTTACTAGCAAAAATCATTACTAACAGACTGTTGTCTGTGGCACTGCGACCTCAAAGGAGAAAAATAAATGAATGACTTCATCATGAAAGCAGAAAAGCCTCTTCAGAGAACATTTCTGGAGAGAATAATGCAAGCTGGGATATCTCTTTAGTCATAATCGCTCTGAGAAAGCTATTCTCTCTTGGTAACCCTAATGCATATCAAGACTTTCTTTTGAGTACCTACTCCTTTGTTTCTCACACTTCAGTATGGCATCAGAATCACTGGGTGGGCTTGTTAAAACAGATTGCTGGACTCGCCTTCCTGAATTTCTGATTCAGCAGGTCTGGGGTGGGGTCCAAGAATTTGCATTTTTAACTAACGTCCAGGTGATGCTGATGTTGCTGGGCAGAAATACTTGGAGAACCATTCACTTCTACTATAAGCATGCAATTATTAATCTTCTCCTGTGAGCTGGCAATTGGAGGCCCGCCTCTGTCATCAAGGAGGTGGTGGTCTGTCCTCTGGGAAGCTAGCACTGTGTGTGGACTTTCAGTAGAACACATATCCGACCTTGGGTATAGGCTCAGAGCACGGTGGCCACTCGCAGTGCCTAAGAAGCTTTGGGTGTGGAGAGATGCCTTCTGGAGGATCTAAAGTTCAAGCTGAAGCCTGAAAGATGAGTTAGGAGCTTCCTAGGAGAAAAGAGGTGGGGAGGAGATAAACAGGTACTTTGAAGAAAACTTTGATTTTTTTTTTTTTTTTTTAGCATCAGTATTAGCCTAAAACACCAATAATGTTAGTTCTCTAAAGGGAAGAATTATTTGCCTTTAAAAAGTTAAGTGAGCAATTACAACTTAGAAAGGAATGAAAGAATGGGAAAGCTGTTTTTCCTAGAAGGCTTCTCGGTTCAAGTAACTTCACTTCTATGCATGTAAGTTTATTTGAATTTGTACGTATGTTACAGCTACCTTTGCTCTTGGCCTTCTCTTCGGAAGATCTTTCAATTTTACTGGCACCTACGTTTATTTACAAAATTATCCACCAAAGCAAAATGTAATCACATGAGGATTTTCACGATTTGGGTTTGGTGCCCGTTGGTTTCATTTGCGAAGCTTATAGGGTGCTTGATAAATACATTGGAAATTTTAAAAATTTTTTGTATTTTTAAGTAGTGTGTTTCATTTTTTTTTTTTTCTTTCTCCGATCTAGAGTTGACTAGCTCAAAAGGCATGTGGCTATCTGGATTGTGTGATGCTTCTGGAAATCAAAATCTTAAGATGATAGTGACAGAGGAAATGCCCATAGCTCCTACCATTTTGGACCTTACATCTTAGGAGTGCAATGTAAAAATAAAACCATCCTGTATTTCATCTGCAGCCAACTTTTTTGGATAGCCTACTCTCTTCTAATTTTGTTTCCTACAAACTCTGGTATATCATTATCTCCATTTTACAGATGAAATGGGCCAAGAGGAGTTGACCCTGAGGCCACATGGCCACTATGTGGTACAGGCAATATTAAAATACTCTATTTTGATTATTTCAGTTCTGTTTCTACTATACCGCATTCCCAGAGAACCTTTAACTGCTTACACTTGCCTGGCCTGTCAGGACTCAGCAATGCAGGAGGAAAAGCTACCCTATGCTTGTCAGCTTGAGTGGGCAACCCTTCTCTGCATGGTTTCTTCTGACCTCGTCTTTGTACTTGCTTTGGAGACCAGTGATTTTCCTGTAGGCTGATGGTTTCCAGCTTTTTAATTTTTTTTTCCTTTTCCATTTGCGGAAATTTTACTTGGACATACAAACAAGTACGCAGGAGGCTGTTTGAAAACCGTAGCTCTAGGCCAGTGGTTCCTAACCTTGGCAGCTCTCATGATGTAGCTGAAAAGCTTTTAGGAAGTGAGTGTTGTGAGTCTCACTCAGGCTACGGGATTCAGAATATCCATGAGAAATCTCCCAGGCAGTTGTGATGTGATCAGCCTGATTTGAGAGTAACGATAACTCGCATTAGCAAGTCTGGATTCCTGCATACCAGATTGCTTTACTGTAATTCACGGGTTATCTCATTTAATCCTGATGGTACAGAATTAGCCAGTTGGAAGAGCCACAGTTCCAAATTAGACGATCAGTTTTCGGATGTTGAACTCTTCACTCCTCTGCTGTAGGGCTCTGGCCTCTGTCGGCGTTCCATGCTGGTTCTTCTCCCTGCCTTCCTCCTCCAACCCGTGCGTGCACCTCAGCGGCTTCTGCAATAGGGGATGCCTGTTGCCAAGACCCTAGATTCCTTGCAAGAGGCTGTAGAAAAGTAGGTTATTTAAAAATGATGGATAATGGAAACCAGGAGGAAGATATCAAAAAACAAAACAAAAAACAAACAAAAAAACTAGGAGAAAGAAAGAAAGAAAGAAAGAAAGAAAGAAAGAAAGAAAGAAAGAAAGAAAAAGAAAACACGAGATGGATATGCCCTGTCCACCCTCAGTCATTCATGAGAAATGTTCTTGAGTAAGGCAGAAAGCAGAATTTACAAACCAGATTTAAATTTTCTAGAGTGAAACGGGCTGTTTTGAGGACCCATTATAGTTTCCTCGAAGCCCTGCCTGGTTGCCTGTCAAAGTAAACATTTTCCTGACACCATGTTAGTGAGGAATTTCAAAACTCTCTTATGCTCTGATGAATTTTTAAAAAATAGTTGGGCAAGTCATACTGTTAAGCTTTCTAGACAATATACAATACCAGCACAAGCCATATTTTAATTTTTTATCAAGAGTAAACTTTTTTCTCTATTTCACCAATTTTCATTACTTTTATTTATTTTTTCTTTTCAAATTTTTATTTACATTCTAGTTAACATACAGTACAATAATGATTCCAGGAGTAGAATGCAGTGGTTTACTACTTACATACAACACCCAGTGCTCATCACAAGTGCCCTCCTTAATCCCCATCACCCATTTAGCCCATCCCCCCACCCACCTCCCCTCCAGCCACCCTCAGTTTGTTCTCTGTCTTTGTCTCTTGTGGTTTATTTCCCTCTCTCTTTTCCTCCCCTCCCCATATGTTCACGTTTTGTTCCTTAATTTCTGCATACGAGTGAAATCATATGGTATTTGTCTTTCTCTGACTGACTTATTTCGCTTAGCGTAATACACTCTAGCTCTATCCACATCGTCGCAAATAGCAAGATTTCATTCTTTGTGAGGGCTGAGTAATCTTCCACTATATATGTATCTTGCCTTTTAGATGCCGTTCTCTCTCCCTGCAGCGGCTATATAGGTGGCAGGGAAGACATGGATTCAGAAGTAGCTGACTTGAGATCAGAGCTTGGCTCTGCCAGTTACTGGCTTCATGACCTTGGGCACGTTGATGAAGTGCTCTAAGCTTTCCTTATCTGTGTAACCGGGACTATTCACGGCCACCTCAGGAGAGGATATTGGTCAAGACCACCTGGCTCACCTGAGTGGGGGCAGCAGCACAGCACCTGCTTTGCGGAAGGAGCTCAGCACCGGCTCCTTTCTTCTCTATGTGCAGAGCTTTGATTCTTATCCCTGCAGCATCTGCCTCAGCCTTGGTCTGCTCAAGTTCTAGGCCTTGGAAGAGAACTTGTTCCTGGAATCATAGACTCAGGAATCTAAGATTTGCTAATGAAATCATAGGTGAAGATTGAACCTCGTTAAGCTGTGTTTGTGCAAGTTTCTTTATATTCTAAAAGAAAAATGTCGAGTAAATATTTTACTGCCCATTCTTTAACCCTCTTCCTTAGAACCTGTGTTAATTTGATTTAATCATTTCCTTGTAATTCTGTTTTTCCTTTTTTTGCTTCAGAAGTGCTTCTGCCGATATGGAGGAATTTCAGGTTTCAACTCTGTAGGGAAACCAACCAAACCTTTCAGGAGCTCAGATAAGTCGTTATGGAGAGAGGCCATTCCTTCTTCTTGTTTTACATTCTTCTTCTTCTTTTTTTTTTTTTTTTTAAAGATTTTGTTTATTTATTCGACAGAGATAGAGACAGCCAGCGAGAGAGGGAACACAAGCAGGGGGAGTGGGAGAGGAAGAAGCAGGCTCATAGCGGAGGAGCCTGATGTGGGGCTCGATCCCATAATGCCATGAGCACGCCCTGAGCCGAAGGCAGACGCTCAACCGCTGTGCCACCCAGGCGCCCCTACATTATTCTTCTTCTGATGAGCTCTTTAGAAATACTCAGAATGGCTTTTTTTTTTTTCTCCTTTACTCAAAAATAAGGAGAAGGCTCTGGGCTCATTTATTTTGAAATGGAGACATTGGTTTCCTCAAAAAAATGCTGACAGCGGAAACTCTTTATGATATCGGCGATTGTAACATGTAATAACAGCATGACATTTTGCATTGAAGCAGGTTTTTCTCTGTAAATTCTTGCTACTTTTTGGGAAAATTCACTGCAAGTTGGTAAAATAACTACATTCTATTATGTATTTGGCACAGCTTCCAAGTAAAAAGTCGTAGTCAAGCTTGAGATTAAACAAGTCCTATTCAAGTTTGAGAATAAACAGTTTAACCTCAAACATGCTTCATTAATGAGAGAAAAGGTACATCATTTCTATATTTTGTTTTTAGAAGGACTCATGTAGAAACTGTATCATTTTTAATTGAAACTTATTTGCTAAGAGCACTTTTTTATTTTGTGGGAATTATTCTAGCAGTGACATGTGGGTTAGTAGGTAAGAGCTATAGAGAATATAAATTCACCGTAGTGCCCGCTCTCATGTTCATTATGGGCCTGCAAAGACAAGCACCCCAGACCCAGAAGAGCAGCATTTGCAGAATCCAGAAGTGTTTAAAAAGTGGATTATATTTTCATGATGTAGTTTAGCTAACTAGACAACTTCTGTCATGGTAAAATTGTGATGAAGTCTAAATTCAATCCATGCAGGGCAAGACACATGAGCTTACAATGTGTGAAAAATGGTCTCAAGCGATAGGTTTTTACTGAACAAAATTCACAGTGATACAACTGCTTACCTTTTCACAGTGACACTTATTAGAACTTATGAGAATCATAACAGGTAATCTCTTTCTAAAGGCAACATAACTTTGTATCAGCTGCAGGATTGTGCTGCTGGCAAGGTGTATAGTCTGTCTTGTTCAGTCTGGACACTGCCATGTTGGTTGTCATAAAACCAATTTAAAATTCTAACCTGTACATTACACAGTCTCGTTTCTTTCCATGATTCATCATTTTAAGTGTTCTAATCTTTAATGGAGGGATTTAAAATTGATTATGAGATGTATATATTCATTCCGGTGTTCATTTGGAATATACAAGTTTTTAGCTTCTTTCAAATTCCCTATTCAGTATTTTGCGGGGTTGAAATATGAGTATAAAAATAGTAGATTTTTTAATGCTTTTGTGTAGGCTCAGGAGAGTCCTTCCTGCAATATCTAGCTGGAAAGGTAATGAACTGTAAAATATGTTGAAATGATTGGGGATTAAAAATCTCTGGTGTGTAGTGACAGTGCAATTATATTCCACAGTAAAGGTTTCTTGTATTAAGAGTAATAAATAAAACTTATTTTTTCCCACTGTGATTGGTTGTCACCACCATAATGATAGCTTTGACCTTCTTCCTTTTCAAATGTCGTTAGCCTGTGACCAAGTAGTCAGGCTATAGCAAAATGCTGTGGAAACCTAAATACAAAGTGAGAATTCTCACAAACCCACAGCAGTGAAATCTGAGAGTACAGTAGATGCTTTTCAGAATTCTGCAAAAGTGTTGCTGTTTAAGTGTGGTGGACATGCTTTCTTCATGTTATTTGTTGACTCCTGTTTCTGGGCTTGGAATCCCTGCTCCTGGGCGAAGGCTGACCGCACTGCCTATCTTTGAATGTACATTGTGTAAGTAAATGGACCCTACTAGCTTGCCTTCCCGAGAAGTCCAGCTCCTGAGGGACGCTTCTCAGGAAATAAAGTTAAACAAAAATGTAAATCAGACTCAAAATTATAGACGATCAGAATCCTTCTCATTTTTACTTGGTAAAGCAGGACAAGGATTTAAGATTATATACAAACTGTTTGTTAATTTTGCCTTTTTTCAAAAGTGAAGCCATTGTCGAAATGACTTCAAAGGGCCAGACTGAAGAATATTGCATTTGCTGGCTGGTACTCATGGTCTTTACTCCATTTTAATTCCTTTTTTTTTTTTTTAACAAAACAAAACAAAACAAAACAAAACATTTTTATCTGAAATGTGAATGTCGTGGAATGTCTCCAGTGCAAGACTCCTGAATAGCGTTGGGCCATATTTATTCATTAGAATTATGTGCCAGTTTTGTCTCCCTTTCCTATTAAGCCCCATTTGTCTGTCTAGAAGGTCAAAGGAGCAGCTGCCTCTGGGGCCGACCTCTATGCACCTCTATTGTTTTGCTCGTGCAAGGGTACTAACTCTTTCCTTCTTCCTGGAGACCTGCAGGATTGTCCTTTCAAAGCATTTACCCTCTGTTAGGTCAGGGAGCAAGAAGGACAACTGCTTACATGTTCCTGTAATCCCTGCTGCTGTAAGATACAGTTTTGTCATCAGGTGCCATCTGGATGACTTGATGCTTTCTCTTAATGATCTCACCATTCACAAGTGCAATCAGAAAAGAAAAAAAAAAAGGGACACGTATTTGCACTACTGCTTTAGTAATCTTTATGCTTTTTGAGCGTTACTACCCTGGTAACTGCTTCACACTCCTTCCCTCCATTGGAATGAGTTCCGAAGCAAATCTATCCCTTGTAAGTGTAACTTTGATTGCCCCACCCCCACTTTTAATAAGAGCGAGAGTTTGGTAGAGCATTTGCTGCAAATGAGTGGCCACTTACTCCAAATTTCTGTGAGCCTAGGATAATCAGGAAGAAATTCCTTTACTTTACTCGAACTTTGCCAGTTGCACTGGGGTAGGTAGATAATGAAAGAGTAAAGCATTGAAATGTGCCTGAATAACATGCTGTTACAAGCCTTATGATAGATTTGTGTTTGACTTAACAGCTTTGGAACCTAATAAAAAGAACTTAATTGACAATTTCTTGAAATTGCTAAGAAAACCTAGTGATGTTGGTAGGGTATAATAAGGAGTTTCTCATCACTGTCTTCAAGATTGAGCCTATACAAAAAAAAAAAAAAAAAAAAAAAAAAAAAAAGGATTTATCTCTGTGGTAACTCTAAGTAATTGATATACAGACAAGGTTTGGTTCCAATTTGCCAGCAATAAAGTTGTAATAGGGTTTTCTCTGCAATTTTAGCCTTAATGTGCTCATTCCAAAGAGCGGTATTTTTCCAAGCGAACAAATAACATCAGTAAAGCTTACGATCAGTAATAGCCCCATACTCATGCTCGCATTAAACTTGTTAAATCAATTCACTAGACACTTTCTAAAGTGGACTGTCTGTTTACTTTGACTTGCACCCTATGTGGATGATCCATCAGTTACATTTATTTGAATGATCTTTACATTCAAAATTGGTAATTATTCATGCTTGATTGTGGTTATGAATGAGCCTCTTTTTTTTTCCTCTTGTTTTGCGGCTTCTCATTATTCAGTCTTTGGTGTTTGAAGTATATGAATGTTTAGTGATACTAACTACTTGAGTGGGGTATTTTTGCCTCTCCAAAAATTCATATGCATACTTTGTTGCATAAATACTGTAGATAATAGCTTCCACTGTCCTCTGACCCTTCTTCAGAGGTCTTGTTATTCTTGAAACAGACACGGACACATACGTACATGCATGTACTTATCAAAATGGGTATGGATAATAGTTGTATTACCAAAGATAGACTATAGTCCAATGGGCACTGAAGATGTTAGACCAGGAAGAGATAGCTGGTGTTCCAGAAAACATTTTGGGGAGGTAGGCAGTCTACTCACCGTGCTTCATTTTTCACTGGAGCAAGCTGAGCCCTGCTACTGCTCGCTGCCTTTTGTCAGTAAACACAAAGAGAAATCTGAAGCCATCAATCTTCCTTATCAATACTACTCAGTGTGATTCTTTTCCTAGCCATTTTCCTTTTTCTTTTCCTGTCCAGAACTTCATTTTTCTCAGTGTCCTTTCAGTTTGGCTGTGAATGAGTTGAGGGTCAGATAGGTAAAACAAGATTAATACTGTAGATTTGCAGAGTTGTGTACTTTCTAGGGTTTGGTGGATGTGCCTCCATATACAGAAGTCAAATGGGGTGAAAAGGACATTTTCTGAATAAACGGAGTTGCCTGCTGATGTCTGCACGGGGCGTGATGATGGCCATTTTGTTGCCTTGTGTGGTGGGAGCCATACTTGCCCCAACAACTAGAAAGGCTATTCCCCCTAACCTATCCTATGTGTGGTTTATCTGTGTCCTTAAACCACTTCTTTATTTTCCATGCTTAACTGTAATTCATAGTCTTCTTTTCTTTTAAATCAGGTATGTCGTGAAGCAAAGACGTTGTCTCAGAACAAATGTGAGATAAACCTTCAGTATAACCTAACAGATGGCTTTAAAAATGTATTAAATCACAAAAACAATATACCCCTGCTCCAATTTAATATTAATAATGTTTTCTTTGATCACATGAAACAGCGGTTCCATGAAGGAGTCTAGTACCAACGCAGGTCTTTGACTCTCATTTTAAATTTAAATTTTAAAACTTCCCTCTGCTTTCTTCCTTATTTTAGAGGGGAGACCCAGCCCAATTTCTTCTAGTCCTTGGGTTTGAAGCATATTATAATTCATTTGACTGTTTTTGACTGTTTTGTTCTATGTCCCAGATTCATAGTTAACAGGCAAAGCTTATTGCTTAATGAGTATTTGCACCTCTCTCTCTTTTTGTAATAAATTCTTTAGGTTAATAACCACGTCTATTGTGTTGAAGCCTATGACAAGCTGGTGTGACTTATCTAGTGTCTCTAAGCAAACTATACATCCCTGTGAGGTGCATAAAGACTTTCCAGGAATGAGGGTATAGCCCGTAGGACTACGTTTCTCAAAGAGATCATCTGATTTCCTGTGGGGTCTGTACGTTGCTAGTCAGATGCAGCTTTGGCTCCTTATAGGATAATATTCAAATTAGGTAGATGGATGAAGACTCGAGTCCGGTGGAAGTTTTCTCTAGGTTTGACGGGCAGGTATTCATGCAGAGCGTGTACGTGTCTAACCAAGGACCTAATGTATGGAGGGACTATTCTGTGCTGGACATCTTTACATATGTCATCTCCCTGAATTTAATATTCAAAATGACCATAATATGGTGAGTCTTCTTTATAGATAAGGAAACAGAAATAGCGTTTAAACAGAACAGCTTTTCTATTTACACATAGCTAGTACTTGGAGGACCCAGAATTCCAACCTAGGTCTAGCTGATTCTTAAGCCTCTGATTTTTATACATTGTTACTCTAGGACAAGTCGATTTTTAGGGGTCAGGTTACTTCCTACTAGAAGCAACTCACCACAGCTGATTTCCTGGCAGTAATCTGGCTTCCTGGGTTCCATTTCCAGTGATTGCTTTTCTGCCCTTTTTTATGTTGTATACTCTGCCCCTCCCCTCCCTTATCACTTTCTTCTTGCTAGTTTTCTCCATTGGCCCCAAATCATGATTTTTCCTCATTTACATCTCCATGATGAGTCATTCATTATGCTCCTTGGTGGGCTTTATTTCCTCCATTTGCCTTTACATGTAAACATTTCCCAGATTCCTGTTCCTCTTCCAGCTTTAGACTAGGTGGTCTCAGTCTTTTGAGGTTTTATCTACTACCTGGCTGCACAGGGCAATTCTGTACTCCTACCCTAGGTTTCTTTCTAGAGTTCCAAGCGCATACGTTCAGCTCTGTTCTGTGCATTGTGCCCTGATTTACTCTAGCTGTCTCAAATTCAAAATGTCTAATGGTAAACTCAGTATCATCTAAAACCTATTTTTCCTCTTGTGTTTGCTAGCTCAGTGAAAGGAATCACCATCTACCTAGGCACGCAGGCAGGAACTGGGAAGTTAACTCAAGCTTGCTCTCTCTCTCTCTCTCTCTCTCCCCGCCCCCTTCTCGTTCAAGTTGGTTGAATCTGCCCTCTGCTTTGTTTGTATCCACCATTATTTTCTCATCTGGATGGTATTGAAGTCTAACTGGAGTCCCTGAATGCAGCCTCTCCTCTCTCCCTCCCCACTGCCATTCCAACTTTCCGTACAGCTGCCTCCAGAGTCCTATTTCTAGAAAGAAAACCTATATATGTCACTTTCTTACATAAAAGTTTCAGTAGGTTTTTCTTTGCTTTGCTTTTCTAATACACAAAGAATATATGGACTTCATAACCTGAAATCTGACTGCTTTTCTAGTCCTCTATTTGCCACTCCCATCCTCACTACACACCTTACTTCCAGCCTTACCAGACTTTAAGTGTACAGAACGCGCTCCTGTTTCTTCTCCCTCTTTCTCACTCTGTTGACCAGGATGACTCAGCCTTTCGGTGTCGACTGGGATACCTAGGTGAGAGGTCTAACACTCCCCATCCTCACTCCCGAGACTGAGGCCCTTCCATGCCAGTCTGATAAATTTTATTGCCTGTTTACTTGTCACCTTCTTCATGCCTTTTACCTCTGTATCCTCAAGACCTAGTATACTACCTGGCATACAGTGGAGCTCATTAAGTGAACTATATTGAATAATGGCTTAATGTTTTGGGAGCTTCAGTCTTTGAGGCAACCCGCTGTAAAGGCATTTATAAAGCTACATAATACAATAACTTTGTTTAGCTACCTCTTTGCTTTCAAACAACGGAAAAAAACAACAAGCAGCCTACATCATCAGTGATATTTTTTCATTGGTCGGAGTTCTGGAGGAATTATCAAATATGAAATGATTTGGAACTTGGTTATACTTTATAAACGTCAAATGTGTGGAGAAAACTCCTCATGTTGGATATAAGTCATTGTGAAAACCTTCAGAAGTCTGTATTTACGGACTATGTCAAGAGATGCTGTAATCTTTCTGGGAACTTTGGAGGAATTTTTACAGGAAACCGGTTGTAGATTTACCCAGTCTTTATTTCTCCCCATTTCTGGAAAAATACAAAGAATATGTGGGCCAGGAAAATTCAGATTAGGGCACATGCCAAAAACTTAAATTAATAGGAAGTATGCTTTTGACCGTGTTCTTCTTCAGCGGTAGATATGTTCCTTTCCAACCCTACTACACTACAGTTGACATAGAAACTTTGAAAATAACCCTGTTTTGAAATTGCTTAATGCTTGTCTCTACTTTGTAGTCAGGGTACTGAACAGAATGTCTACCTAGGTTGGTTATGAGAAGATAGTCCTGCTAATGTTGTCCATAGGTGATATTCCTAAGTATAGTGAAAATTTGGAAATATGTCTGTATCTGTGAAACTATTCATTCTCATTTAATTTACATATATTTTGTAAAATAATAGAGAAGTGAATGCCCAATCACTTTTTTTAGTAATATCATAATGATCACAGTAGGAACCAGATCAGCCGGACTAGAGTGTTTCTAAATCATGAACTATTTGATTTGGAAGGACTCTGTGAAATCATTTAAAGTGTATTTTTTGAAGGCTCATTTGCCAAGTGGGCTGTTGATTTCCTTCTTTTCCGTGATCCTAGTTTTTGTCCTCCACTTTGAGCCAGCTCTCTCAACCAGTGGGGCGTGGGGGGCCTCAGCCCTATCTGTACCCACTGCACATAAACACCTTCAAATGTGAATTTCTGAATATGGTCTGTCTTTAGTCTTGGAAGGCCAGTTTCACAGCTACAGCTCTTTGTCTTCTCCTTCCCCAGCGACCTGTGTGATATCTCTCACTAGGTGCCAGCAACTAGATAGAATTCATTGAGGACGTGCAGTTGACTGATTAACACGTTGCAAGAGGTTTTCGTATCTGTGGTTTACAAAGTCTCGGGGCCAGTAAAGGGAGTTACTGTTAGTTGTAAAGAAAATATGATGCCCTCAAAGAGAACTGCTCTTCAGGCCAAAAGGGTAAGTAGAAATCATTTGTTTGAGGTAAATCTGTGCTATGGAGATAGGAATAGTTTTGTAAAATCACTCATAAAAAGTAGATTTCCTATTTCTTTAAAACAAGAACCAATAGATTACTATAGGACTTACTTGTGTTTTTCTATTTAACCATTTAACATTTGTCTAAATATATTTAGGTAAATTTCAATGAATTTTCAATCCCTTAACAACAGCAAAACTGTGTCCATTTTGACCACAGAAATTGGTTTAATAAGCAATGCATTTAATCATAGAAAAACTTTCTCTTTTGGGGGTGAGTATAAATAAATAATTTCACTCATTTGGAATGGATTGTAATTATTTTGATTGATTTTGTTTTCATAAATTATGAATGGTAACAGATCCAATTTAAATCTAGGAAATGGTGAATTACCAGTAATTCTACTAATTAGATTTTAAGATCTACCCCAAGTATTATCAGTTTCAGTTTGCTCATAATTTTGTGATGAATTAGGATATAATCCAAGGAGACCCTTTCAAAACAGATTCGTTTTGTTCTGCTTCATACTGGCCATTATAATTTTTTGCTTGTTTGTTTTAGAAAAACACAAACCTGCAGATAAATATGCTTCAATTTGCTACTGCTCAACCCGAGTGTATAAGTTGACTTTATTTCCTTCAAATCAAATGCAGTTTAACTTGGACTTAAATATTAGTTCATTATACGATACTCTTGGCTTTATTTTTTTTCTAGCATAATTTTATGTCAATTTTGTTTGTAAGGCAGGCACTCTCCAGATTGTATTTTGAAGGAATGACTGACACGTAAAGCAAAAATATTATGGAAATCTGTGGCGGACGTCTTTCAGAGGTCATTTAGCCACTGTTGTCCTCATTTTATAGATAGGAAAGCAGATCCCTAGAAAGTAAGGGGACAAAGAGATTTGAAGGCTGGCTTGAGTTCATAGATGGATTCCTCCTCAAATGTAGCATCAAACGTTGGTTTTCGTTGGGGCTGGAGTTCATTTCAGAGGTTCCTGGTCTGCTTTCTCTCCTATCCTGCTGGGCACCATCCCCAAACATGACCTCTTTCTTTAGGCTCTAATCCTATCTAGCTTACTCCTCCTTCTCCCATCAGGGATGATCTTCCTTATTCCATTTCCTTCCAGAGACCAAGGTGTCAGGCAGGACCTCCCCACTTTCCTGCTTCCATACCTGTGGGTGTATCTCTGTGTGTGCCCACCCTCACCCCTACCTTGTTTTACCACATTAACCCCTGTGTTCTCCAGGCCTTGTGCCTTGGTCCCCAGGTTAGTCCCCCTCTTCTGTAATTTAGGCTTCCTCTCTCCTCCGGCACCCAACCACAACACTTAACTATCTCCTCGGGCCTCAAGACAGTCCTAAAATACAGAGCTGCTGGTGAAATATTTGTATCCAGTAAGTCTAAAGACTTAAATTTATTCCTTATTTGACTAAAAGCTGTGTCCACATTCACGTGTGCTGATGGAGTTGCTTTTTTGCTCAAATGAAGAATAAAGTATGCCATGGGAATAGATCAATTTTGGCAAACAATATAAGGAACATTTAAGTTCTCAAGATGTCTTCTGTTGGTTACCACTGAGTGTGGCTCTTTTCTAAAATCTCCCATTTACTGGTCGCTTCAGGGAAAGATGGCTTATCACAATTGAAGAAGTTATTCTCATTTGCTTGCTCCCCAAAATAAAAGTGTCATTTCATCTTTTAATGATTTTTTTTTCTATTACACTGCAAAGGAGGAAGGCCACAATCCTTTGTCAAGGGTAGATTAAATGCCTGTGGTCACATAGGAGTTGTTTTGGATTATATTTTGGTTTATTTCATTTTTTGGAGTGTGATAGAGATTGTGACAAATTTAGCCACATTTTTTTAGGACTTTCTCATTCCAGAAAAAATCTGAATCACATTTTGATTGGCACTTCTTGAGGGTCGCAAAGCAAATTGAGAACCATCAGTTCAATATTTTTATTGTTGCTCTTATTAAGGAACTTAGGTAATCAAGGTTAGACCAACTGGCTAGATAGTATACCGAATTCTTGTAAGGAGGTTGTAGTAATTTCAAGTGGAGATGGCGTTATATTTTAGGACTAGCTTTTACACCTGGCTCTTTGTCTTTCCTATTTGGGTAAAACGAATTTAAGTGGGACTATGATAAACCGAAAATAGAAAATTTCCCAAGTGGTTGATTAGAATTGTACTCTACATTGATATGATGAAATGTATACAATGAATTACTTCGATGTGAGTTTTCATAGGACCTGACCTGATCAAAACAGGGCATGTTGATTCTATCTTCTCTCTCATCCTAGACCTTTATGGGTCATCCTGATTTTTCCTCTCTACTTCACTGACCGTCTCCCATGTATTATGTGAATGAAGGCAATACTCACCTTTGTTGCTCTTTAAATATCTCTAGTTCTGTTACATTTGGAAAGGATAGCCTGTAGTTTGGGATTGGATTTTTCTGCCAGTTTGTGGTGAACCCTGTCTTTCAGTCTCCTGATGCAGAGTTTGAGCTCCATTGTTCCTAGTTCATTTTCTTCTAGACACCGATTCCAATTTTATCTCCTGTTCCTTCGTTTTTTTGGTTGTTTTTTTTTTTTTAGCTTGTAGAAGGGAATACAATAAAAAATGACAATGACCACTCATTCCTACTGTTCCAATTCATAAAATGGTGCTCAAATTAAAATACTCCCAGATCTTAATCTCACCAATGGGATAGAAACATGGTTTTTACTTGCATGATTTTACTTAAAAAAATCCATAATTGCTTCTCTTTATTCCTGCTAGTTCTTAAACAGATGAAATAGGCAAAAGACAAGCATGAGTTATAATCTGAGTTACTCTTCACAGTCACCCTGGTAATTCATGTTAAGGAACGCATGTGCTAGACAACACTCATGAAATGTTTTGGCAGGGGTGGGCTGGGCCTAAATATTGTAAATGTAAATAATATAAATATTTTATTTTTGTTCTTTTTATTTTTAAAGGGAAGAGTCAATGAAGTGGGTAGGAATAAGTGAGATCGTGAAACCTTGTCTATTGAGTTTCAATGTTAGAATGATCTGTTAGGGACGATTCTTAGAATGTCATGGCAGATTTAGTCCTAGTGATGAACGTTAAAAATAAAAACTTTATCATCAGATAAAACCCAATTTGACCATATCTATGTATTGAGTTTAAACTACTAAGATAAATAATAAACTCTTAATTGTAAATAAAAAACTTAAAAATATATATATGTAAGCAGTAGCAACTTAACCGTGACACCGAGTGATGAGTCTGACGGAGTCGGTGAGATAGAGGAGCAAAGGAGGAGGAAGCACAGGACACTAAGGGTCCCCACGCAGGGACACAGAGCCACTGAACCAAATGGGTCACGCAGTCTGAAAGCGAAAGCCTATTGTATGCATGGTTACTTTGTTGGCCCTGGGAACCTCAGTGCGTGGCCATCTTCCTTGTCTATAAATTCCTTCCAAAGGCTAGTATCTGACTTTCACATCTCTTTATCCCAAACACCGCTTTTTCCCTAAGGAATAACCTTAGTTCTTGTATTATGTGATGAGATCCTTAGATCCTTATGTTTGTACCTTGAGTGAGTGAACTCAGATTTTTGAACATCTGGTTATGATTTGTTGGCATGTACTTAAATGAGCTAAACAAATCTTTGAAAGAAGAAATCACTTCTACCTGTTCAACTTTTTTTTTTTTTTTTTTTTTTTTTTTTTTTTTTTTGCCATGGGGGGAGGCATGGAAGGAGGTTAAGATCAGCCAAATTTCAGGTTAGCTCTTGTTACTCTAAA
This sequence comes from Ailuropoda melanoleuca, assembly GCF_002007445.2. NCBI lineage: Eukaryota > Metazoa > Chordata > Mammalia > Carnivora > Ursidae > Ailuropoda > Ailuropoda melanoleuca. The sequence goes on from NC_048237.1 coordinate 11,200,381, forward strand.
TTACTATTCAAGTCCCCATCCTGCCCTAAAGTAAGGCTAGATCTGACCACACGCTTGTATATCGAGCAGCAGGACTCAATTTCGGTTTATCTTTTCTCCTAAGCTAAATAAGTGCTTCAGCTTTCTTTTCTTTCAATCACTTAGACTTTAAATATGAGCAACACCATTAACAGATCCCTCTCTGGAACATTTAAATTTTGAATCGATACTTTACCTACATCCAATTTCAGATTTCTCTATTTCTGACCAACACCAGTTTGTCTGGGCCCTCCTATCTGTACATGCCAAGTACACATCTAATCTCTCTAACTACTTCCTCCTTCAATTAGAATCCTAACCAATTTCCATGGAGGGTGGAGGTGAGTGGAGGTGTCCTTTGGCTTTTCAGGAACACACTACAGTTACATTTGCCTGTTGAGTAAAGACAGTTCATGTTTACTGATAGTGATAATCCTCTGTTTGTATATATCCATATAGCCCTTTAAAGTTTTAAAGTGTTTTGTTTTTTTTTTAAAATTGAAGTATAATTGAGATACGTTGTACTACTTTCAGGAATACAAAATGCTTTGACATTTGTATAGTTGTGAAATGATCACAATAAGTCTGTTGACCATCTGTCACCACACAAGGTTACATTTTTTTCTTGTGATGGGAGCTTTTAAGATTTACTTTCTGGGGGCGCCTGGATGGCTTAGTCAGTTAAATGCCTGACTCTTTATCTCAGCTCAGGTCTTGATCTCAGGGTTGTGAGTTCAAGCCCTTGCACTGGGCTCCATGCTAGGTGTGGAGCCTACTTTAAAAAAAAAAAAATTACTTAGCAACTTTTAAGTTGGCATCACAGTATTATTGACTATAGTCCCTTTGCTGGACATGACATCCCTATAACTTATTAAAGTGTTTTGAAACCCATTGTGGGCTGGATAGTATTATTCCTCTTTTAAACATGAAGAAACTAGTACAGATACACCTGTTATCAGTCTCCCATAGAGCTTTCCCCATATTTCTCTTCCCATTTGGAAAACTATCCTGCCTTTCTTCTGTTTATCCCAGTGCTAGCAGTTCTTCATGAAGCCCCACCAAATGCCACCTCCCCAGTGAAGGTTCTTCTAATTCTTCCCTGTAGGTAGCAGTCTTTGTTATTCTTCCTGAGTTGGTTATATGTGCTCAATAAAACATTGTATTTAATCAAATGGACTATTTGAAGAAAACCCAGCTCTGTAGGCTTTTATTTTTAGATTGCCTTGTTCCTTCCTTGATGCATTTTTGTTCTGTTTTGGGCACTTTGGGTTTGTTTGTTGGCACTCTACAAGCTATTCTGATTGTCATGTTGGTGTTAGGAATTGGGACAAAGATTATATTACGGTCTACTAGATACTTAGACCAACTCTAGTCTCTCTTGGTAAGATATATCCATTGTAACATATATTTAAGACAGTAACAAAGAAGCAATTGTGCCAGTGAAACAATGTTTGTTTGTTTGTGTGTTTGTTTAAGTGGACTCTGTGCCCAGGGTGGAGCCCAGTGTGAGGCTTGAACTCACCACCCTGAGATCAAGACCTGAGCTGAGATCGAGAGTCAGATCTGAGCCACCCAGGCACCCCAAAAAATGTTTGTTTGTTTGCATTCACTATTCACAGTTTTAATATTGCATTTAAGCATTTTCCTCAGTTTAATATAAAGTCAGAGGTGGTATTTTGAGTCTTTCAGGCATTCAGAAACTAAACCTTGTTAGTAATTGGCAAGTTAACAGTTTAGACCATCTTAATACCAAATCTGACATAACAGTTTTATGTGTCAAAGTAATTTTCCTCCAATATACTTTTTTCCATGTAAGAAGTTAGGTAGTTTTATTTCTATTCTAACGTAATGGACTTTGAAATTCAGACATCATTTTATCCTAAAGCAATGCTGGGAAATAGTGGTGGTATCTATCTTATTATAGGAATTCTTGGCTCGTGGGCTTAGCAACAATCATGAGGAGTTCCTGCTTGCCTTGAGAGCAAGGAGAGAAGTTTTGGAAATGTGCAGTATTTGGTAACAGGTAATGAAGCAGAAAGTTCAGCTCATCTGAAGTTGAAAAAAACTACCTGCTCATAGTTTGACAGAGAGAAAAAGGATTGGCTTTTAAAATGGCCGTGTCCTCTGCTTTGTTTTAAGCTAGACATATCCCAAAGGTCTAAGTAAAGAGAACAATTTTTAACAAGTTGAAGAAAGGCATCTTTCCTTTTAGAAAACATCATGTGTTAAGACCTTCATGATGATGGGGTGCCTGTGTGGCTCAGTTGGTTAAACATCCAACTCTTGATTTCGGCCCAGGTCAAGATCTCAGCATCTTGAGATCAAGCCCTGCATTGGGCTCCATGCAGGGTGTGGAGTCTGCTTAAGATTCTCTCTCTCCCTCTGCCCCTCCACCCTCCATCTCTAAAATAAAATAAATAAGCTAAACTAAAATAAAATAACCTTCATGATGTTGGTGTTCGTGCCTCTCTTCTTACCATCCTAGATGTTGTAATTAGAAATTAATCCTGGGAGAAGCTTTTTGCTTAATTTAGTGTTGATTATCACATAGTTGAATTGTAAAGACACACTGTGCTTCCTAAGCCAAGAAATATAAGTGTAGTGAGTACAATTCCACTTTTTATGCCATTGTTTTAGACTTCCTTCAAGTTCAATATAGAACCAGATGGATTACATGCAGAGCATGATAAAGTTGATTGATTGAGCAGCTTGCCAGGACCTGAAAGGTCATATTTTCACCTTGATTCATTGAAATTAGGTAGGCACACAATTTAAGTGATTTCAATCAAATCATGATGAAATGTTAAAATTGTTACCTTGGACATATTTAATAACAGTAAAACATTGCCCATTTTTACTTTGCCACAATCATTCATGGCATTTTGTTAGATGTTTTTTTTGTGTGTGTGTTTTTTTTTTTTTTTTAGTTTACAGATTCATCAACTCAATAAAAATGTTGTTTTAATTTGTAAGGGAAACATCCTAAGGAAACCAAAACAGAAATTTTAGTTTATAAATGCAAATAATGGAGCATGTTTTGTTAAAACTGATTTAAAAAGGTAACTGATTTGAGAATAACATAGTGCACATGAGAGAGCTGTTTTTAAAGAAAGTAAACCTGAGCACTTGCATTTAACATAGTACACTTGATGTGTGGATTATTAATGGCCTGTACACACACACACGTATGATTTAACTAGATTTTACTCAAAGAGGTAGATTGAATCAGAGGAGTTAGTGTCTGAAAAGGTAATAAGAATATTTGAGAAATGGATAAAATTTATCTTGTGAACTCCCTCTGCTGAGCTGCTGCCTTGCTTCCTTTTTTTTTTTTTTTTAGCAAATTCCTTTCACACAGAAGCATGAATGAGAGAAGGTGCTCAACAAAAGTTCATTTCCTTCTTTTCCCTTTCCAGCCTTTAGCCACAACAGTGGCTTTCCCCCATGACTCCTCTCTTCATCAGGGCTCTCTGGTCTCCTTTCTTGGGGAGTCCCTCAGAGCCACAGGACCTAAGGCCTCCAGCTACAGTAGCCTCGTTCCAACTTCTGTTACTCCTTCCTGGTTCCTAGCCTTTGTCTCCATGAATTTCTCTCAGTGATTGGCCATATTTCTTGAGTCAATATGGCAAAGAGCCTGGTGGAATGGCAGGCACAGCCTCCATAACCGTAGCAGCCGTCACCAATGGAAAGCACTCTGTGGACCTCTGGTGGTTCCCAGAAACAGGCCCCTCTCTACTGCCTGCTTCAAAGTGCCTGTCTGATGGGGGAGATACTCAAGCCTGGTCTCATGGCCAGCGTCTTTAAGGGGATGGAAGCAACAAGGGCCGTTTCTGAGCAGATACTGGGATTAGCTTAACAATTCTCATTACTGAAGTATACTTCTAAGATTCTGCCCCTGGGCTTTTTGGCCTTATTGCAAAGAACTGTGAAGCAGATTTAAGAAGTATGGGACTTGACATTACTTACTTCTCCATTTAATAATAGTATTAACTCCTCTGTAGAGTTTTCTTAGGGCCCCTTACTCTCCTCATTTTTACAATATAGTCTTCCACCTATGGATTGGCAATCTCTTTTCTCTGGTAACAAATTTTCCCTTTTCTGTGATATTTGCTAAAAGCAAGGTATTTAGTTTTTTTTTTTTATATAATAGCAAATAAAGTACAAGTGAGCATTGACTGTGCCAGACTTTGTTTTAGGTGTTCACTCACATATTCTCACAGCAGTCCTAGTAAGGAAGTACAGTTTCTATACACTTGAGAAAAGTGAGGTACAGGGAGAGTAACTCACCCGGGGTGAATCCTGGAGCCATGCAAACCGGAGCAGTAGGACTCCGAAGCCCAAGTCTCTTATATTCCACAGCTGCCTTTATTTTTTTTTTTTCCTACTTGAAATTTGAAAAGTAGACCAGGTGTTGGCTCTCTGATGGTCTGTCATTAGATTCTGATGTTTGACACCCTGAATATTTCCTTTATTAATGGCATTTCAAAGAGTGTTGCATTTTAAAGATACGCATATATATTTATATATACACACACATATATATTAGTGCGTACCTTAAAGTATATTATGTCAGAGGCTAACATGGGGGAATTATAAGCAAAGTGTAATGCCTTTTCTGAGAAGTCATGCATTTCCCATTCTTGAAGCTAATTTTTAAAACATTTGAAATTAAAGAGGCCTACCTGTCTACAACGATGTAAAAGATGAGCACACAGTCTCCTTCTTTTTATATCTGACAGACACCGGTAACAGGATATGTTTTAATTTGTGGACACCAGGACAAGTCCAACAACTTTGAATACTTGACAATAAGAATTGCTAGGTCAAAATTGCCCCCTGCCCTTTTTTTGGTAGGAGTCTGAAATAGAATAGCTCAGACTGAGGGGAGAATCCATCTAGGTTCTAAGTCCTGTACCAAAACCTTCCTGTAAGAGTCCTCAACACTAAGCCAAAAGCAAGTTTCCACTTCAGATATAATTGTCATGTTATAAAGCTTCATAAAGATGCAGAGATGAAATAAAAATAATAACTATTAAAAAAAAAACCTCCTGCAATTTAATGACTGCCTGCCATGAATCTGGATATTGCTGTGTACCTTATATACAACTGACCCAGTTGCCTCATTTTACAGATGAGATGAGAAAACTGAGGCTCATAGAAGTTAAGTCATTTAGCCAATGCCTATCCAAAATCTATCTAGACCCCTTATCTTCTCACCTAATGTGGTTTTGAAGGACTCCCCAAGGGAATCTCAACTCTTTCTGCAGAGCACTGTTAATGGAATCTCGTGTGTTATAGACTGTTAGTTCTTTAGCCACTGCAGGTATTTGCATTCCTATTCTGGGTATTGTCAACACTTCTTATTGATCATGTTTAGAGATAAATATTAGAGGACTGTTAAGAGAGTTAGTGGGTTTAAAAATTCTCTCTCACTTTCTGTCCAAAAGAGACACATTTGTAATATCTGACTTAGGAAGGTAAAGAATTGTTTGGGATGGGTAATTGCCAGCTTGACATTTGTTATTATGACTTTGTCATTTTTACCCTGTAGTTTATGAAATCTGCTATTGTATATTGCCCAAAGGCTTTAAAAAATCAATGGTTGCATTTTAAAGCATATAGAATAAAATAAATTAAATGCCACAATTCACATTGTATAATTTTAAGACTTTGGGGAATCTGAGCATACCAAGGTCAGGCTATTCCTGGGGTATTAAGAATACTGGAAGATATTGCTTCCAGCTCATTGTACTTTCTATATATTTTATGGTGTGATTTTTACTGCATAAATGTACAAATGAGAATATATTAAGGGAATATATACAGATAGGAGATTTTTAAATTTAATGTGCTGAGGTAGTGTCACCAACATTTAAGGGTCCTGACTTATGAGAGGCCCATAGACATCTGTTGTCCTTTCTGTCATCTCATCAAAATGTAGAAAAGAGAATTAAGAACAGGGAGGAGCTATGTTTGTTAGACTTGAAAGATTTTTGTAGGCACTCCAAATGCTTATGAAATCTCAACCATGAAATTAAGCTTTTTTTTATATGCCTTTATAATATAAGCCAACATTCTTCTTCATGAAGGTAAAATAGAATTTATTGACATATTCTACCGGAGTTTGTCTCACTAAATAAAAATTTTCAAAATAATTTAAGATGGAAATAATTGAAGACACTTTTTTTTTGGGGGGGTATCTAAATGATTATTTCCCACTGACTAGATTGTAACCACCCTTAACTGGATTACAGGTTTCCAAAGGCCAAAATCTGCATGTATAATTCGTTTTAAGGCCACAAGACACACACCCAGTGTTGTGCGTGCACACGAGTGCTAATGCTGCACATTGAGATGAAGTGAGTAAACTTGTGTTTTAAGATTCGCGGGCACTCTACGCCTACATGATCTGAAGCCGCTCGTTCTTACTCCGCTTTCTTTCATAGCTGTGAAGAATTTAGCATTTACTTATCCATTCAAAAAGGTGTGTTTTGCTTCCTAGTGTGTGCCTGAGATAGCATAAAAATTGTAAAACATGGGGCGCCTGGGTGGCACAGCGGTTGAGCGTCTGCCTTTGGCTCAGGGCGTGATCCCGGCGTTGTGGGATCGAGCCCCACATCAGGCTCCTCCACTGGGAGCCTGCTTCTTCCTCTCCCACTCCCCCTGCTTGTGTTCCCTCGCTCACTGGCTGTCTCTATCTCTGTCAAATAAATAAATAAAATCTTTAAAAAAAATTGTAAAACATGACTCTTAAAAAAAATGTAAGGGACGCCTGAATGGCTCGTTGGTTGGGCATCCGGCTTCGTTTGGGCTCAGGTCCGGATCTCAGGGGTCCTGGGATGGAGCCTCCCTGCAGCGTAGGACTCTGTGCTCAGCGGGGAGTCTGTTGAAGATTCTCTCCCGCTGCCCTTCCACCCACTTGCTCTCTCTCACCTTCTCTGTCTCTCTGAAATAAATAAATCTTTAATTTTTTTTAAACATGACTCTTAATATTCTTTCTTTTTTTAAGATGTTATTTATTTACTTAAGAGAGAAAGAGCACAAGCAGGGAGGAGGAGCGGGGAGCAGATGGAGAGAGAGAAGCAGACCCCCACTGAGCAGGAAGCCCAATGCCGGGCTTGATCCCAGAACCCTGGGATCATGACCTGAACTGAAAGCAGACCCACTGGGCCACCAAGGCGCCCCGACTCTTAATATTCTTGATGGTTCTTTTCTCCATCTTCTAAGTTTCAGAATGCCAGAGGATAAGAGACTTGCCCAAANGGAGAGAGAGAAGCAGACCCCCACTGAGCAGGAAGCCCAATGCCCAATGCCGGGCTTGATCCCAGAACCCTGGGATCATGACCTGAACTGAAAGCAGACCCACTGGGCCACCCAGGTGCCCCGACTCTTAATATTCTTGATGGTTCTTTTCTCCAGCTTCTAAGTTTCAGAATGCCAGAGGATAAGAGACTTGCCCAAGGATATGCGTATCTTATGTGAACTTGGCCCACATGATTTAAACTCCCAGGGACTTTTGTAAATCGGGCATCTTCTCTTCCTTGTTCAAGAGACAAGGGTGCCTGGCCCAAGGACTGCCTATCGGCCATGGGGTAGCGCCAGGTGTTTGAGTCCATTTTTCTCATTGATTCTTTTCTTTTCTTTTCCTTTCCTTTCCTATTTTTCTTTTTCTTTCTTTCTTTCTCTTTCTCTCCCTCTTCCCTCCCTCCCTTCTTTCCTTCCTACCTTCCTTCCTTCCTTTGTAGTTCTTTTTCCCCCAGCTTTATTGAGTTAAAATTGACAAAATTGTAAGAGTTAAAGTATATAGTGCAGTCATTTGATATACATATACATTGTGAAAGGATTCCTCCCATTGAATTAACACATCTGTCACCTCACATATTTACGTTGCATGTGTGTGTGTCTGTGAGAGAGAGAGAGAGAGAACATTTAAGTTCTCTCAATTTCCATTTTACAAAACAATGTTATCAACTATAGTCACGATGTTGTACATTAGATCCTCAGACCTTATTTATATGACTTATAACTGAAACTTTTACTTTTACCAATCTCCATTTCCTCCACTCCTAGCCCCTTTCCTACTCCCTATTTCTTATAAATTTGACTTTTATTTTTTGCAAGATATCACATATAAGTGATACCATGCAGTATTCGTCTTTCTCTGCCTGGTATATTTTACTTAGAGTAATGCTCTCCAGTTGTCACAAATGGCAGGTTTTTCTCCTTTTTAAAGCCTGAATACTATTCCGTTGTGTGTGTGTGTGTGTGTGTGTGTGTGTCACATTTTTAAAATTCATTCATCCATCAAGGGACACTTAGGTTATTTCCGNGTTGTCACAAATGGCAGGTTTTTCTCCTTTTTAAAGCCTGAATACTATTCCGTTGTGTGTGTGTGTGTGTGTCACATTTTTAAAATTCATTCATCCATCAAGGGACACTTAGGTTATTTCCATATCTTGGCTATTGTGAATATGGCTGTAATGAACATGAGAGTAGAGATATCTATTTGAGATAATGGTTTCATTTCCTTTGGTTATATACCCAGAAATAGGATCATTGGATCATATGGTAGTTCTATTTTTAATTTCTTAAGGAACCTTCACACTATTGCCAGTAGCAACTGTATCAATTTCCCACTCAACAGTGTACAAGTGTTTTCTTATGTCCATATCCTTATCAGCATTTGCTGTCTTTTTTCTGATACTAGCTACCCTAACAAGCATGAGGTGGTATTTCACTGTAGTTTTGATTTGCATCCCCTTGATGATCAGTGATGTTGAGTACCTTGTCATGTGCCTGTTAGCCAGTTGTATGTCAACTTTGGGAAAACGTCTATTCAGGTCCTTTGTCCATTTGTCATTGGGTTGTTTGGGTTTTTGCTTTTGAGTTGTATGAGTTCCTTGTATATTTTAGATATTAACCTCTTAGGGGAAATGAGGTTTGCAAATATTTTCTCCCATTCTTTAGACTGACATTTCATTTTTTTGATGGTTTCTTTTGTGGTGCAAAAGCTTTTTAGCTTATGTAGTCCCCCTTGCTTAATTTTGCTTTTGTTGCTTTTGTGTCACATCCAAAAAATCATTGCCAAGATTGATGCCAAATACTTACCCCCGTGTCATTCTCTAGGAGTTTCATGGTTGCAGGTCTTCTATTCACATCTTCAATCCATTTTGAGTTGATTTTTGTGTATGGTGTAAGACAGAGGTACAGTTTCATTCTTTTGCATGTGGCTGTCCAGTTTTCTCAGCACCATTCATTGAAGAGACTGTCCTTTCTCTGCATTGTATATTCTTAGCTCCTTTGTCAAAAATTAATTGACCATATATGTATGAGCTTATTTCTGGACTCTTGATTATGGTCCATTGATCTATGTGTCTGTTTTTATGCCAATACTATACTCTTTGATTACTGTAGTTTTACAATATAGTTTGAAATCAGGAAGTGGGATGCCTCTACCTTTGTTCTCAAGATTGTTTTGGCTACATGAGATGTCTTGTGGTTCCAAAGAAATTTCAAGATTGTTTTTCCTATTTTCATGAAAAATGTAATTGAAATTTTGATAGGGATTGCACTGAATCTTTAGAGCACTTTGGGTAATGTGGGCATTTTAACAATTAATTTTTCCGATCTATGAATGTGAAATATCTTTCCATTTAGGTATGTCGTCTTCTGTTTCTTTCATCAGTATTTAATAGCTTTTAGTATACAGATATTTCACCTCTTTTTTTTTTTTTTAAAGATTTTATTTATTTATTCAACAGAGATAGAGACAGCCAGCGAGAGAGGGAACACAGGCAGGGGGAGTGGGAGAGGAAGAAGCAGGCTCACAGCAGAGGAGCCTGATGTGGGGCTCGATCCCATAACGCCGGGATCACGCCCTGAGCCGAAGGCAGACGCTTAACCGCTGTGCCACCCAGGCGCCCCCCAAGATATTTCACCTCCTGAGTAAAATTTTTTCCTTAGTATTCCTTTTTATGCTCTTGTTCATGGGATTTTTAAATTTCTCTTTTTGATAGTTCATTGTTACTGTATAGAAACATAACTTTTTTATGTTGACTTATATCAACTTTTTAATGTTAATTTTATATCCTCAATTTTACTGAATATATTAGTTCTAATGTTTGTTTTTGGTGGCATTTTAGGGTTTTCTATATATCATATCATCTGTGAACAAAGACAGCTTTATGTTTTCCTTTCTGATTTGGATGCCGTTCTTTTTTCTTGCCTAATTGCTCTGGCTAGGACTTCCAGACTATGCTAAATAAAAGAGGCAGGACTGAGCATCCTTCTCTTACCCCTGATCTTAGAGGAAAAGCTTTCGGTTCTTCATCATTGAGAATGTTGCTATATGCCTTGTCATATATGGCCTTTATTGTTCTATGGTCCCTCTATACCCATTTTGTGGAGTTTTTATCATGAAAGCATGTTGAATTTTGTTAGATGCTTTTTCTGCATCTATTGAGATGTCATATGACTTTTATCCATTTTGTTTGTATGGTGTATCATCACATTGATTTGTGGATGTTGAACCGTATTTGTATCACTGGAATAAATCCCGTCTGATCATTTTAATATACTATTGAATGCAGTTTGCTAATTATTGTTAAGGATTTTGAATTCTCTTGATAGAGCTCTGCATGATCTCTCTTTAGGTAAGACTCTTTGTGCTCCTTCCTTCATATATTTATGAGATGCTGCCTCTATGCATAATATTTTGTAAATAAAACTAATAATATGGTAAGACATAATTATATAAAATTATCAAGTCTTTGAGGTGGAAGAAACCTTTGTTCTTATGGTTGCTTATGGTTCATGTTGTCTTCATTGCTATTTACTGGGTGTGTCTTTGATGTTTCCTTGTCATGGATTTCTGTTTCTCTTTTATCCCCCACACACACACCCACACACATATCTCCTACATATTTATCCTACACATACACACACACACACACATACACATATATGTATATATTAATTTTTTGAAAAAGATTTTATTTACTTTTGAGAGAGAGAATGAGAGAGCAAGAGAGCACAAGCAGGGGGAGGGGCAGAGGGACAAGCAGACTCCCTGCTGAGCAGGGTGTCAGACATGGGGCTCGATCCCAGGATCCTGGGATCAGGACCTGAGCTGAAGGCAGACGTTTAACCAACTGAGCCACCCAGACGCCCCTGTATATTAACTTTTAACTTTAAAAATATAACCTCTCTTTTACTGGTATACAGATTTGCTTCAGCTTTTTTTTTCTTCTAGTTTTCCATTAGCAATTTATCAGTCAATTATGTTATGCCTAGAACTGTAATGGGGCATTGTGGGAACGCTCCCAAAATGTATTTGGTGTAGTCTACCCTCGAGGAGATCAGGAAATTGAAGAATTTTCTCTGTTTTCTTCCCTTCCAGTCTAGGTCATGGATATGTGAAAACTGAAGTTCATTTGCATGTATTTAAGTCAAAGGAGAACATTGGTATTCCCTATTGGAATATTTACCATTCTTCTGTGTCTTTCCTCCCCTTATTTCCCTCTAAGAGAGAGACAAGAGGAAGAGTCCTGGAAAGGCCTATGCCCCTGTAATTTACATCTGTGCTTAATATCCTTACCAGTTCCCTTAAAGTGAAAGGTCATGACAGACTAATGTGTTCTTGAGGTCATGGTGGTGAACCAGGGATCTATTCCATTCACTCATCTAGTTGTCTAGCCTGGAAATGCCTACTGAGACCTTGATATGTAAACCCCTAGGAAACAGTGACTGATCTTATTTAAAATGTTATATCATAAAGTGCACTGAGAACTTTCAAAATAAAAAATAGCTCAAATTTGTTGAATGCTTACTGTCAGGGTTTAATGAAAGCTCTTTTGTATTAAAGATTAATTCACATAAAAATTTTCTAAATTGGTATCTTATTGTTTTCCTCATTTTATAGATGAGGAAACAGAGGCAGGTTATGTATCTTTCCCAAGACCTAATTCTAGTGAAGTTTCGGGGCTGGAGTTTGAGTTCAGTTGAGGATGCGTCTGGAGCCCACACGCTGAACCACTCTCCTTGAGAGGACACTAAACGTGTGGATCCAGAGACACACAAACAGATGCCTCGATTTTGAGGCGTTCAAATTATTGACCTATAATCCTTAGAAGTTTTAAGTTCCCAGCTCAGATTAATTATTTAGGGTAACTGTTGAGGGTATGTGAAAATTAGGAATGAATTAAGATAAAGAAGGTGCCAGCCCATGGGCATGACTTAAGAATGGCCTCTGATGTACGAAAGAATCCCCTCCAACGCCCAACAGCTTTACTCATATTTTTGTGTCTTTATCTTAAAACATTTACACCTGTTAAAGTGCAAAATACCTTAATATGTGGGGAAGTATGGTGAAATAACATTCATTTAAGTAACAACTTGCAGAGATACATAAGTTACAAAGTGTCAAAGATCTTATCAGAGGTGTCTTAGGTCTGGTTCTCTGGAAGCAGACCCTGAGATGGGATTCTTGTGCAAGTTATGTAGAGTGAGGGTGCTCTCAGATGAGGCAACTTGAGGACAGAAGAGGGGAAGGACAGCCTTGGTCTGCTCCTATGGGGGGCTCTGGAATAAGAATTCTCCATATGGTTGAGGAAAGGGGCTGGTCTTTTGTATACCTGATAAGTCCGTTACTGACTTGTCCCCCTACCACTTCCCTCTCCCCCAGCCACTGAGTGTAACCGCCCAGGCATTTTCAGAAGGCTTGACTCCAGGTGGCTAAAAATAATTATCTGGAGGTTACAGCTATGAATAATTGGCAGTTACATTCATGGCACCTGGGAATGAGTGAGTGAGTGATCCTATAAAGGGAAAGATGGTGGGGAGGTATGCCAATGCCATTTACCACAAAAGAACAAAATAGTGAGAGAACAGAGAAGAAAAAGATTACTTCTACCTAGTGGAGATGGAGTTTTTAGTCATTAACAATATAGTATAAATAAGGCACTCAAGAATTAAATTTAATGAAGAGTGTGTATGTGAAATAGAGAGACAGAGATCATTAAATGGGAAAAAAAGGGGGGGATAGATTGGTATTGCCTACTTTGAAAATGGGATTTGGTATTTTAAAAGTTTAATTATGTAGATTTTTATAAATCATTCATCAGAGTAGTACTAAGTAACGTTGGTTTGATGGCTAGATTAGTTACATGTTTTTTCCCCCTAGAAGACTATAATTTAAAAACAGCTTTGTATGTCTATGTTGTTGTTTAAATAATGACTTTGGGCTTTAGCCTGTCGAGCACATGCCACAGCCATGGGTTGTCACTTGACAGGCTGCTATATAGTTGAGATTGTCCTCTCTGTACACATCTTGGTTCAACCAGCTTGAGAGAAGAATACCTTCCTGGAGGGCGTTGTAGGCAGGGATAGAGGTCATTGGAAATATACTCTGGGAAGCTTTCCACCAGCCTTGTAGATAACATGCCCAGGAAAGGAAAATCTTTCCACCAGCACTACTGACATAGAGCTTTGGAGCACAGATACTTGTTGAAAAATATCTGATTTAAAAAATTCCTCCATTGTTTGCTAGCTCTACCATCTGGTTCCTTACTTACCAGAGTACTATTAGCATAATTAAATTAGCACTTTCTGATCTCACCTTCCTCTGTTCTGGCATGTACTGTAACTAATATATCTATTTTGGGGGACAATATTTTTGACAAGGTATTTATAAAATTAAGTTAGTAACATTCCTTATTAATTTATCATGAAATAAAGGATGAGCCCTTTAATGATCCTTAATGATTTTTCAAAGGGAAAGTAGGAAAAAAAATCAAGCTGGTTGTTATTACTGTGATGTTGTTCTGTTTTTTCCTTTTTTTCCAAAACACAGATAAATTAAGCGACTGTAAATTTTCAACAACAATGAGTAAGCTGATGAAGATCAAGGTGCCGCCTTCAAGTACTCATCACATTCCAGGCTTGGGGCCAGCCTCCTTGTGTCACACTTGTGATCTGTTTTCTCCTGCCAGAAACCACTTTTTTTTTTTTCCAATCCTATTTTGCTTAGCATCTTAGGCAAATCATGATTTGAACCACACACATTATTTTGTAATACGATAATATTTAGTGGTTCTTTCTGAGACTCAGTAGCTTTGCATTTTTTTTTCCCCACAGACAACACAAGCTTCTTGATCAGAATACCCATAATAATGATAGTAGGGTATTTATGCCTTTGTTTCAACTACTTGGTTTGGCTAGGGCTTCAGGTTTGGGACCAGAGTCATAATCTTAAGTCTCTTATAGAAGGACCAAATAAGAAACGAAAGTGAACTACATTTAATTTTTACAAGTGTTTACTTTGTTTCGTCAAATAAAACATCAGTATAATTCTGGCAGATGTGACATTGCAAGAAGTGAACAGTATTCATTCAAGGCAATTACTTTGGGAAAAGAAAAAAAAAACCCTCTTAAAGATGGTGGTAACTGAAAATTTCTTTTAAAAAAATTTGAAATCACTCTACAACTTTATAAAGTAGGATTATTTCCAATTAAACTATCATCTTGACTCTAATTCCTCCTGTTACATGGGCCAATGTTTCTACTTTCCAATTTCTCTGCAATTAAATTACTTCTTATGTTCCTTCAATCACTGTTGCCACTTGCTAAACTCCCATCAGTCCTCCAGTGCTGGGCTCTGAGTCTCTGTTCACGCTGTTGATTTTTTTTTTTAAGGCTTTTTATTCTTTTGAGAGAGAGAACAAGTGGAGGGGGAGAGGGAGAGGGAGAAGCAGGCTCCCCACTGAGCAAGAAGCCTGACAGAAGGGGCTGGATCCCAGGACCCAGAGATCATGACCTGAGCTGAAGGCAGATGCTTAACTGACTGACCACCCAAGTGCCCCATGCTGTTGATTTTCAGAAGCTGACTTGGGTGGGTGTTGGGAATGGTGTGGTGCTTGACTCCTTTGGAAGCATTTGACCCTGCGGGTCGTCCCATCTTCTTCCTTCCCTAAGCTTCCTCAGTCTCTCTTTTCCAGTGGTTTCTGGCTTAATTCTCTTTGCTTTTAAGTCTCCTGCTCTTCCTCCCTTACATCAGTCCTGAGCTTATCATCCGCTGGCGTGTCTCCCAGGCTTCTTCCAGATGTCTCTTCTGTTTTCACTTTACACAGTATAGCAGTTAAAAACTCTGTAATCAGAAAAAACAATAGGTTTAACTCCTAACCCTGCTACATCCTAGCTCTGTGACTTGCAGGAAGTTAAATGTTCCGAGGCCTTATTTTCTTATTTATCAATTAGAAGTTGTAATACTCCATCCTGAACAATAACCTGTAGAGTTAAGTGAGTTTCTAAGAAAGTTATTTGCACAGTGCTGGCATGTAAACTCATAAAAATAGCAGTTGAGGTTTTTATTTCTGCATAAATACATCTATAGTCACAGGCTGTGAGTTCGTCAAGGGGGTGGTACGTGTTTTGTTCGATCTCAGCACTGGAATAAGCGTCTGGCTCACGGCGCTCACTCAATGGTTGCTGAATGAATGAATATCCAAAGACCTCACTTCACTGAAACTCTGACTCCCAAATTTACTTGGTTGCAGTGATTCCTCATCTCAACTCTAAATCTCTCAGGGTCTGTTTTTCCAAGCTCTTGCTCTGGATCTCCCTGGACTCATCAAGGTGAACCTGTCCATGAAGCTGCTGCTCTTTCCCCAGCCTGTACCTCCTGTCCCTGCGGTAGCTAGCTCCTGAGAACTGGATGCCATCCTGTTCTCCCCTTCGCCCTCACCTCCCCTGTCTTGCTGGTTCCCAAGTTCTAATGATCTCTTCCCCTCTGTTTCCACAGACCCTGCCTAAATTCACACCTGCCCCTCTTCATTTGCATTATAACTAGCCCCCCTTTTTGGGAGATTTTGCATACAGCCTTAGCTATGCTGTCCCTCCTGCAGGCTTTATGAAACTCACAGTCATCCAAGTACAAATAGTACAAATGAAGTAGGTGGAGCCTCCGTCCATCGAGGGGATTGCACACACTCTGTCAGTTAGCCAGGGGCTGAGTATGGCGTTGAGACCAGGTCTCATGTTAGGCTCCCTGCTGCAAATGCCTGAGCAGCTTCCGTTGGACCACGATGCCTTCCCATTACGATACACATGCCAGGAATCCAGCACCTTTTTTTTAAGGGCTGAATATTAATGTAAGAGAAGCTGGAGGCTCCTTTTCATTACATCAGTTGAAGAAACGGAAACACTGCCCCAAATTTAAATCCTAGGAGCACAGTAATGGCAGCGCCTGTGCGAGTTCTCAGATCTGAATCATGAGTCTGCTGCTTTTCTCTTGACCCTCACCGCTTCTCTTTATTTACAAATGTGCATGCGAAAAAAAATGCTTCTCTCTAAAGATCTGGGGGTAAGAGTGAAAATACGAATCCAGATAATAAAGTGTAGCTACAAAAGGGAGCCCACTTAGTTTGGGAAAACCCATTACTGTATCAGAATGATGTATCTGCAAGTGACTTACATGAACATATTTTATGAGCCCGCCAGCATGTTTTTTGTGGTTCCCTGCAGCAGATATTGCTCTTTTATTACTCGTTAGCCACTTAAAATCCAGCCCAATTTTAACGGTACTAAAAGAGCAAGAAAATTTATTTTAAAGAAAAAGGCTACATTCTTCTAAACCGGAGTCATAATATTAATACTTAAAATGCATAGCAACATGCTGGGAAAATGGGATAGTTATTTAGATATATTATAAAATGTAGCCCACCACTTTGATGTGATTCACTACTATTTCACCAAACCAATTTAACAGTATCCTGTAGAGAGGGAATAGTGCAATTAAAATTAGTAACAGAGATTTTCACATGCATAGATCTAAATCAGGGTAGGCTGATAATGAATTAAGTCATTTTGCTTCCTTGTGAAGCCTAATCCGAAAGCGATGCAGCTGGGGTAGAATTCATGTTTAAGGGACCTGTCTACAATCAGCATTCTGACTCGAGTGATGGTATTCCTGGTTGTTTTCCTCCTTTTCTTCATTTTTTTCCTGCTGGCCTTTGATGAACAAATTTAGTATGTAGTCACAATAAATTAGTATAATTTGATTATTTGATCAAGGAGCCCCGTGTCAGTAAAGGCCAGATCCTTTCAAAATATAATCTCACCAATCTAATTTTTTAGAAATCAAAGCCACAAAACTGCACGGGCATCTTTAGACGCTTCGGTACTCTATCACTTTTCAGTGTCAAAGCACACAATAAAGTTATTCTCGTCTTTCTAGGACTTAGTTTCATATGAAAACACCAAAGGCGCCTACACTGGTTTCACCCTCGCGGATTGCTGTGTATCCACTCGGAGTTTCATGCTTCCCGTCCCACCGTGCCGCGGCGAGCAGGGTGCGGGCGCAGTGTATCGATGACTGCATTAGCGCTAGACCTCACATTCGTTGTTCATCCTTTGCGCGCTGAAAGTAGGATTAATTGGCCCTGAGGAATTTGATAAAGACCTGTGAACGCACTATTCCTAGGACTTGCAGCAAGTGTTACAGACATGCCGGGGGGACGCAGAAGGAGCGAGGGTGGGAGTGAATGCTGTCATCACAGTTGTCACGACAATTCAGTCGCCGTGGCTGTAGGCGAGGTTTCTGCCCTACGTCCGACAGACCTTACCTGAACCGGTGATCTATTGTCAGGTCTGAAGTAACTACGAAACCAGACATATTTTCTGGTCCCCTGATCTCCCTGCTGTGAGCAATAATATTTATTCCCAAGAATGCTATTCTAATTTTAAGGAAGTGGTATGGTTTATTAGAAAACTCGTGGATTTCCAAGCCAGAAGAACATTGATCCTAGGATGAATCTCAAGTTCATCATTTACAGACTCTGAGATCCTAGATGAGTAACTTTTTTTTTTTAAGATGAGCTTTATGTAGTTCCTTCATCTGTAAAATGAGTATAATAATGGTAATTAATTTCACAGGTTTATTGTGAGGATCAGAGATAATGAACATAAAGTACTTGGCATATAGAAAGCCCTTATAAATTATTATAAACATAAATTATGGTGATTATTTTCTCATGCCTTAAAATAAACGATAATATGATAGCAGAATGTCTGTAAACATAGAAATACTCTTCTCACAGAAAGTTTTGTTTGTTTCTTCTAAGTAGAGTTCTGGCCTTCTGAAAGAGTAGCTTCTAGAATATAAAATGCCTGTGTTTGTTCACTCACTCATTTCATGCTTTTGGAAAGCCTACTATGTGCCAGATATTTGGAGTATAGATGTGAACATAGCAAAGCCATCCAGCCATCAAGCTTATATTTCTTGTTGAGGAGAAAGTAGGAAAATACACATGTAATGCCATCATCAACACTTCAAAGAAAAATCAAGCAGCGTAAGGGGGCCAGAGAGCAATATGGGATGACATTTAGATAGTGTGGCAAGTATTTTTTTTTTGTTATAGAAAAAAAATCCAGAAACACAGAAATGCCAGCCATTTAAAAAAGACCTTGGCTGCCATTGAAGAGAATTACTTGATTCTCAGCAGATATAATCAAGTAGGGAGGCATTGTGCTGAAATGGGAGAGGCATGGTTGTTGGAAAGCAGGAAATCTTGTTTCTAGGCATAGCTCTGGCACTGATCAGCCAGCTACCATATGCAATTCTCCTTATCTGAGCTTCAATTTTTTTTTATTTGTCAAAATTTCCAAGTATTTCTCGATTGCCTACCTTGTGCCAGGTACTTGGAATAGGGAAATGAACATAACAAATCCCTGCTTTGGTGGAATTTATTTTTTGTCAGAGAAGATCAGTGAATAGATATACATACATACCCTATCAGTGATGGGTGCTATCAAAATAAAAGTCAGGGTGAAGGAATAGGGTGTAATAGTGGGTGACATTTTAGATGGTATTCCAAGGGTTTAATGTCTCTCTGACAGCTAATATTTAAGTAAGAGCCTCAGCGAAGTGAGGGACCAAGTTACACAGATCCCTGGTTAGAGAAAGAGGGACCAGCATGCAGAGCCCTCGTGGGAGTGGGTTGGATGGAATCTAGAAAAGGCAGGGAGGTTGGTGGTGCTGGAGGCAAGTAAGAAAGAGGTGAGTGGTAGGAGGTGAGGTTGGACCTAAAGCCAGCACCAGACATAGGCTGTGGATTTTATCTAAGAAGGAAGGAAGCCACCAAAGGGTTTCAGATGGTGATACACATGATCTGAGTTATAAAAAGAATCACTCTAGTTGCTATGTAGTAAGTATACTAAGGAGGGCCAAAGTGGAAGCAGAGACAGTAGTTTCAGAGATTCTTTACTGCAGAGGTCTATAGGAGGGAGAAGGGTAGCCTACACGAAGGTGTCGGAGAGGAGATGAGAAGTAATCAGGATATATGGTGAAGGTTAAGTCTAGCATGATCTGGTGATAGATTGGATGTGGATTGAGAGAAAGAAAGGAGTCAAGGTTGCTTCAAAGCTTTTGCCTGAGCTACAGATAATAGTGTTAATTTATATATACGTAAATATATGTGGCTCCTAGGGGAACACATAGGTTTGGAATGGGGAGAATTCAGAATTGAGTTTTTTATAAGTTAGCATTAAAGAGAGGTCATGTCATGGCAGTTGCATGTGAGTCTATAGCTAGGTAGAAGGGAGGGGCTGGGGATACACGTATTGGGAGTTATCAGTATAAATCTGGCTTTTACAGCCAGAGGGCTGGGGGAGGGAGCCCTTAGGACTCTCCAATGTTCATAGATCAAAACTTGGTGAAGATCTCGCTCACGGCTTTGAGAAGACCCGGACAGTGACTTGGTAGGAAAATTGGGACATCATAGAGTCCTAGAAGACAAGTGAAAAAAAGTATCTCAAGGATATGGGGGAAGGAGGGGACAAAAGAAGAAGAAAAGAAAGAAGGAGGATATGAAAGTTACAAAAAACTATGAAAATTATGTCAAGGATATGAAAACCACTATTTTAACAATTCTTCTAGCTTACCTTAATTGTATAATCTGGTGTAAATAAATGGGTACTCATTCTCTAATTACCTAAAAGATTGAGTATATTGCCAAAGCTCGAACAACAAAAGGAGAGTAAGCAGATTTAAAATTAAAGCATCCTAAATTCAGTAATTTTCAACTCAAATATATCACACCGCATTTCAAAGTAAATGCCTTTACCTTAAAAATATAGAGAAGCTCATCGTAAAATTTTAATGCAAGTGTGTATGTAATCTACATGAACAGGAAGGACGTGAAGATTTCATCTGGAAGAACAGGATGGTAATAGATGTGAAAAGAATCACACACATCACAGTTAAATGAGGTCAACCCTGTGAAATAACTTTGCTGGAAATATTTCTGTGTTACAAAGCTTATTCCAAAGCAAAAGCCTAAGTACTTCTGAAACTTCCCCATTCATCAACACCAAGTGGAGGGTTTATTAAAGATTACTGGGCCCTGCACTCAGGGGTGCCAATTCATTAGGTCAGGGTTTTGGCCCAAGCGTCTGCATTTCTAAAAGTTCCTAGGATATCTGATGCTGTCGCCCCAACATCATACTTCGGGAATTTGTGTATAAACTACCTCCTAAGAGCAGAGGTCCTCTTTGTTTTGTTTATTTAACACAATGATAATAATGGACTCCTTCATTT
>NC_048237.1:11221088-11246088 GCF_002007445.2 Ailuropoda melanoleuca
TAGAAATGCAGGATTATCTCCCGCCCCATCCCATCCCATCTCCTGAATGAGATATTTTTTAACAAGATCTTCAGATAATTCATGTGCACACTGAAGTTTGAGGAGTTTAGGGTCTATCCCTAGGCTATTTATTTATTTATTTTTAAATATTTTATTTATTTATTTGACGGAGAGAGAGACAGGCAGTGAGAGAGGGAACACAAGCAGGGGGAGTGGGAGAGGAAAAAGCAGGCTCCTAGCGGAGGAGCCTTTTGCGGGGCTCGATACCAGAACGCCAGGATCACACGGCTGAGCTGAAGGCAGATGCTTAACGACTAAGTCACCCAGGCACCCCAACCCCTAGGCTTTTTAGAATGATTCTGAGCAGGTAGGTAATCAAGAAAACAATGGGTGGAAGGAAGAGTCAAGAACAAGGGGCAGTTGGGATTTTGTATGATGTAACATCAGAAAACAAAGCATTCTGGGAAGGAAATAGTAGAGATGCTCAAGGTATACAGGTTGAACCACATGACATTGTCAATATTTAACTGTTTTGACCTTAAAAATAGTGATGTAATAATTAGTCAGGGACCCAAATTGAAATGCCTAGAGATAGATTGCAAATGAGTAGTGCCAGTTGATAGGCTTTATCGAGAACAAATGCCAAGGCCCTGCGTCCTAACACCATGTGTAAGCAAACCTGTGTATTGAATGGCTGCAGCCTGTTACCTTGCCGTTCTTGCGCAGAGGCTGAGTCTCAGGATTCATGCAGCTTCTGAGAGAGAGCTTCGTTACTGGGGGTATGTTACCAACACTGGGTCGCCCAACTGTGTGTCCCATTCGCCTGGGATCCTTGCCTGTTTTCAACTATTTATTCCAGTGTAATTATCAACAAACCTTCATTACTCTCAAAAGCATTTCACTTCAGGTGATAAATTGTGTGGTCACCTAACTAATAAGAAAATTGGAAAAAAAATAATCTTTGAAAAAATACGTGTATTAAAACAATAGCAAGATTGGGTGTGGAATATTTAAGACTTAATCGTAAATGATCCAACATAAAAGAAAGGTGGTTTATCACAGTTGGTCCTATGATTTTTTAATAATCGTGCAAAATAGTGGAGAGAGCATATGATGAGCCTCTGAAGAGCTGGGTTTTGGTCAGAATTTCGTCACTCAGATTCTGGAAAAGTCCGTGAAGTCCTCTGAGTCTCTGTTATCTATGAAACTTAAATAATAAAGTCAATCCCACTGGTCTCAAAGGCTTGCTGTGTAGATTATATGATCTAATTGGAACCCTTTTAAAAGCGTTAGGGAACTACATGTAGTGTTACATCATGCTGTAAAGAAAGGAAAAGTAAGGGGGCAAATTTTCATTAAATACAAAATGGAAATGGTTAATGATTTATATGAAACTACCAGAGATAACTGTTAGTAACATAGCTAGTCCCTTTCTTCATGTGGGGGATAGCTACTTGGTGAATTTGGGCTGGTAGATACTCTGCCTATCGTAATGCATCTTAAGTGTGCCCCCTAGCTCACAATTTCAATCAACATGAATTTTATAAGAAGTGGAAGTACATACCTAAACTTAATATAAGACCATTATTCCATATATGCATATACATATCTATACACATACATAAAACATACATATTATATATCATAAATATATATATATATATATATTCATTCCAAATTCTCTTTGAAACAAGGTATTGACTTCTGTCTATGACTGAATTTGTGCCTCTGATTCAGGAGACAGGCTTTCATTTGATATCTCGACTCCCCTTTTGATAATGAGGCTGGATACATTTCTTGTCTGCGGGTGCGTGGGGACCATTTGTTCGGTAGTCAGTGATGTCCTTTCCGTTTTTAGACTTACATACAGACTCTTTTTGAGGAAAGATACCAAACAAGGCAAAGACCGGCCATCGGCACCCCGTCATGGGATCTGGAGATGGTAGGTTTCCCGAATTTCCTGCTGGCCTTAGGAAATCTACCAGACACTCATGTTTACAGTCTTGTGATAAATGCTTTAGAAATAGGTTTTTAAAAATAAATTCTTCTTTTTTATTTGTTGCTATTGGCACAGTTGTGCATAAACTGTTAAGTCGTGCCTAAGAACATTTTTTTTTGGGTCACAGTTTTTCTGGTTTCTTGGATACCCAGAATGGTTGAAAAAATACCCAGAATGGTTGAAAAACATGTCATACTAAACTGGTGGACTTCAGTATCTTTTGCAAGTTCTCTACGACTTACATTTATCTACTATGCTCTGTCTACACGTACCTCAATTTTACTCGTAAGCTGGACAGTAAAGGCATGTGTGTGACCAGGGTTAATTGTTTTAATCCATTGTTTGTGAGGACAGGGTAATCAAACTTGTGACTCCTTTATTCTACTTCGGGGCCATTTCTAGGTGCCTCTGTATTTTCTTTTCCATTGAAGAAGAGTGTTCCAAGGCTGTCAGTGTCCCAAATGTTCCTATATTCCACCCAAGAACGACCAGGAAACACAGTGCCTTATGGAAACAGTGATGCTCAAGCCAGTCCATTTGCTCGAATACATTAGAGTCCATAAAAAGCTTACTCACAGTTTAAAAACTGACTTTCTCCTTATTTCCATCTTTTGGATTGTCATTGTTTGCTCAGTTATAAAGTGGCTTGTTGACACCAAATATTTTAATAATTTGCTTCCAAGGCTTTGTGCCTATGCCTTTGAGAGGCTGGTGTAGTAATTAAACTGTCTTTTAGCTGAAATGCTTGCAAAGCGTCCAGTTCTGTGCCTGGCAGCTGGTGATGCATTATAGAGACATTGAGCTAATCGATTAAAACCGCAGAGGCATGGGAGTTGTCTGACAGCACTGTACTAGGATGAAATTAGTTGGAATTGCATGGTGAAATTAAGGGGAATGCAGCTGATTGCAGCCCTTCTGGGAGAATCCTGGGTGAGAGGGACACTGTGCGTTGATCCCTGTGTAATTAGGACAGCCATGTTTTAACAGTATTTCTAAAGTATTAAAATGGACTGGATAAATCAGCAGGGCTGCTTCCAGTGAACTTGGCATCCATCCACTGTGACTGAAATAACATGAAATTTTTCGGCTGCTAGAGAATGTGAAATTGGACTAATTGTCTTTTAACTAGTCTGCTCGACTGCTAGCCTGGAGCGGGCCTGGAAAGGGAATAGGCTGGTGGGACTGAGGCTGGGGGATGGGAAACTTAGACACATGTCTATGTTTTCAGCCCAGATGAATGGGTCACTCCTCCTGTATTTGGACAACATTGCTTTGTACTGTCTCATCATTAGGATCCCTTCCTAAATATTTTAAAATCCATTTTAAAGTGGGATGCTTTGAATGAAAGAATGCAGAAGTCTAACCCCGTCCCCTTGACTGACAATTACTGTTCCTTCCATGTTTGAGCATCATTAGAATAGGGGCAACTTAGGAACTTGTAATTCACTCCTCAGCTGTCCACGTGTGGCTCTGTCCCACATTCTTTTCTGAGTAGGGTTCGTTATGCAGAGAAGGAACATCGATACATATTACCGATTCTATGTGTCAAACAAAGGCTTGTTCCATAATTGCCGAATGTTATGACTGGTTCAAATTCTCACTTTACATGTGATTAAAGAGAGAGCCAGAGAACTGAATGCCATGCCCATGGTCACAGAGTTAGGTCACCCAGGGCTCAAGATTATTGCTCTGCTGTTCATTTCATCATAGTGAATTGCTAACACCAGATAGTATTGTTTGGCTTAGTATCATACTTTTCTATGTCCATAAACAGAAGTTGAATTTCTATGGTGCAGGCATTACTAGGTTTTGGAGAACTTGGTTTATTCTTCTCTTTTCAGTGTTATTGAAGTCTTGCCTGTTACTGAAGTGTTGTCTACCACTATCAATTTATGTTCTAGAAGGTAAAGTGGGTGTGTACACACACACACACACACACACACACACACACACACACAAATGGCATTTCAAGAATTCTTAAAGAAGTGTAGGAATCATCTGACCACATTTTCTTGCCTTCAGAAAGGTATAGAGACGACTCTCCACAATCTATCAGAAAGCCTCATATTAGACTGTATCATTTTGATCCACTAGACAATTTCTTGGGTTGAATTGTGTTGTGGTATTGGGTTGAGTATTAATGGGCATCAGACAAAATAGTTAGGAAAAAAACAAACTCTAATCATTGTACTGACAGCAAGAAAGTTGTCATACATCAGATAGCTTTTCTCTTGGAGCCCATGGGAAAAGTTTCTTTCTGGTACTGCAAGGGAATCATTATGTTCTCTTGAGTCACTGGTGGGTCCCATGTTCCAGATCTTGCAAACAATGTGAAGGTCAGAGTCGTGGCCTCCTTCTGTCAATTTAGAGGACTTCATGGCATACACTAGGCTATCTCAGGCCTCTCTTCCTTCCTTTTAATGTCTCATCCCTTTTCTCCTTTCTTCGGAGTTATTAGTTTTTGTTCATTTACTCTATCTCTCCCTAAATTGTTCCCATCTTTATAAACTTCCTCAATATTTTAAAATGAAATGTGACATTCAAAAAAAGCACTTCTCATACATGTTGCCCCCATCCCAAAGTGTATCCAACAGATACTAGGAGGAAAAAAGGAACAGTGTTAAATATCCAGGTACGGATACGGTTTCCAGGATAGCTCACATATGCCTTCCTGTTCAGCTGGGTTTTTTGAGTCATACTTTAAATGACTTAAAAGGCAGTGTTTATTCATAGAGATAGTGTCCAATTTTTTTAAAAGATTTAATTCTATATAATTTCTTTGACTTCCAGAATTATAAATAATTTGAATGTAGAGGCAATCTCAGAAATAGACTGTGCAGAGGTGGATAGCGCGTGCCAGCAGGATACATGAGAAATGTCTATAGGAAACTACAGATATTGGTCAAATATAATTATGATACTAATGGAAATGAATAGCCTCTAGTCCCGTGATTTATAGTAACCAATCCTCCATATTGTATACAATGCTTATTACTAGGACAAAAATTACTCGCAGAAGATTACTTTTATATTACCTTAAACATGATTTTTCTCAAATATTATGATAAAAAATATTAAGCAAAACAGCAAACTCATATTG
The DNA here is from genome assembly GCF_002007445.2 of Ailuropoda melanoleuca. Classification (NCBI taxonomy): domain Eukaryota; kingdom Metazoa; phylum Chordata; class Mammalia; order Carnivora; family Ursidae; genus Ailuropoda; species Ailuropoda melanoleuca. The sequence continues at coordinate 11,226,188 of NC_048237.1, forward strand.
AATAGTATGTACCATTTATGAACATCTCCCATGTACCTGTCAGTCATCTACATGTCATGTCAGTGTATCATTTATAAATGATAAATATATATAATCTTCTCAGCCTTCCTCTGTAGTCGATAAGAGCTCTTTCATTTTACAGATGAGGAAGCCAAGGCTTATAGAGGTGAAGTAACTTGCCCACAGGCATGTAGCTTACCAGGGTCAAGTCGATTGTTGAGCCCATGCCATAACCTCTGTGCTAGTATATACTTTGGGAAGGTCCAAGGAGATGGAAAATACATGACTTCCTAATCGGCTTTCACGCACATTTCTTCTCCAAGATTAATTAAAGGGCTTATGGAGTACTCGTTTCTATTCCTAGCATAGTCATATGGAGAATAAAAACATACTTTAAATAAAATATCCATTTGGCACTCAGAGCAATGTAAGAATCTGATTATCAGAAGTTGAGCTCAAATGACATGGGGAATAGAAAACCAATGGATGGTACTTGGGGCTGCCATAGTCAGATGGTTGACTCCCTCAGTGATTCCAAACTTCTTAAACATGCATGGCAGATGATCTTTGTAGTTTCTAGTCAAATAGGAACATTAGTGACCATTATTTGGTTTAAGACTTAAGGAATAATTTATTGAGCATTTAAGATGACCTGGATAGTGTATGGCCTGCCCCTTAGCTACTGAGCAAACTATTTTCTTACTCTGATTCATCTGGATCATACCAACGAAGTCACCTCTCCCTGGAATGGCAAATACAGCCAACAATAAACTGAGAGAGAAAGAGGAATGCTGTTACCCTTTGTTCCATCTCAAACATGATCTAGCGAAAGTTCTTTCATTTATGTATTTATTTTTTATTTATTTATCTGAGTGAGAGAGAATGAGAAAGAAAGCACAAGCTGGGGAGAGAGGCAGAGGGAGAGGAAGAAGCAGGCTCCCTGCTGAGCAGGGAGCCAGACTGGAAGCTCACTCCCAGTCAAGACCTGAGCCAAGCCTAAGGCAAAAGCTTAACCACTTAACCGACTGAGCCACCCAGGCGCCCCTAGTGGAAAGTTCTTAAATAGGTTTCTTTCTCCTTCCTTGTTCCTGTTCTATGCTAAGAGACCGTTTTTTCTTTAAGTCAGATTTGGGATAATTTTAAAGACGTTAGACAGTGATTAGAATAACTATTCCAGGATTTGGCATCAGACAAAAGCATAATATCCAGTCTTCAGGATCCATTCTACATTCTTCGAACTGAGCCTGGGTGGATTGCCTTTAGACAAAAATGGGAGGAAGGGATGGAGGTTAATACCGTGCATCTGCTGTTGTTCTTTAAGAACAGAATCTTTTCATGCTAAGAATCTTAAGGCATTGTAAGTAAATATTACATAAAATCTTATGTGATAAAAGTGAGAGGGAAGTGAGGGAAGTCTTGCTCATCTTTGACAGGATCTCCATGGTCAAGTCTCCACCCTTTCCTGCAGCCCCATCTTTCCCACACCCCTGTATACTCTCACCTCACACACTTTCCCTTTGGTGTGCCAGCCTCTTTTGCTCCTATTTTCAGGGGGTTGTGCTGATGGTGCCTCTTACCTCCGTTGCTCACCACCTCTCACTCCTGCCACTCCTGTTTAAAAGCCTAAGCCTACTTTCCTTTTTGAAGACTGAGAGTAGAATTTAAATCTTTATGCATACTACTCTTTCCACCATTCCCCACTAGTTTAGACTGAATTAGGTGCTCTCTCTGATGAGTTCCCGTGGGACCCTATATTCCATCTCATCCCATCCTATCCTTAGGTCTGTCATAGAACCTATTGCACTGTTTTATGGGATGTCTTCATTAGTGCGTCTCCATTCCTCATGCTGGTACACACTTGAAGGCAGGGACTATTACCCTTTCCTGAAACAGTCAGTTGAGCTCCAGAGATCAGGTAGCCATTTAAATGGTTGGACTGGGGCTCACCTCCAGCCTCCTAACTCCGGGGCTCTTTGTGCTAGTTCTGCAAAGCCTCTCAAGATCAGTATTTTGCCAGTGTGTTCCCCTGGTAAAATCACATAGAATCAGATCTCATACTTGGTAAGATTTCTTTGATTTAATTAAACACCATCTGGAAAGTTAGAAACCTTTGTGTGGCCACTGCTTTTACTCATTCACGGTACCAATGATCTGCTGGGTTTTGGAAATACGGAAAGAAACATAGCTGCTTTTCAAAACTCTGTGAGACAGGGGCGCCCGGGTGGCTCAGTCGTTAAGTGTCTGCCTTCAGCTCAGGGCGTGATCCCGGTGTTCTGGTATCGAGCCCCACATTGAGCTCCTACACTGGGAGCCTGCTTCTTCCTCTCCCACTCCCCCTGCTTGTGTTCCCTCTACTCGCTGGCTGTCTCTCTCTCTGTCAAATAAATAAATAAAATCTTTAAAAAAAAAAACTCTGTGAGACAGACATAAAAGTGAATAAGGGGGGTATGAGGTAAGTCCTGTGTCGGTGCCCCCCAATGCTTTCTATTAAAGGAATCTTCAGTTACCAAATGCTTGTGCTTATTCAGCTGGGGGAGTTGTCTCCTTGTGGGGCGACAGAAGCTTGGTATGAATGACCTAATGGGCCTCTTCCTCCCTACTGTGGTCTCATGCTATTGTGACTGGAAATAGCAAAGAGGCGAAGGCCTTTCTTGGCACTTCATCATCAAAATTTGGCTGTGTTCTTACTTTTCTATTAGGTAGTTTTTAAGTACACTACTTTCTTAGAACCTTTTCCACTATAGGCCGAGGATTGACTTGCTCAGAGAATTACGTTTCTGAAATTGCCACTTTTCCCACTGTGAAGAAGATAGAAAAAGAAACAAAGGAATATCCCTTTGATGCAGTGGAAATAGGATATTTCTCCATAGTGAAATAGCAGCCATGATTTCTTTAAAATCAGCTCCTAAACGGGAGTTGGGCTACTTTGTGTGCAGAGAACAGTGGTTATCCCTGGAGTCATCTGGAAGATACATGGTTAGTGATGCTATGGGGGAAAAAATCTAATTTGCAGATAGGATATTTATCTTTAGATAACTAAAGCCTGGAAATTCAATTTGTAATTTTAAAAATAGCTAGTATATGAATATAGGTTAAAAGAAATGAACTTTGCCGTTTTGGAGTTATTTGGGGGGGGGCAAGGTATGTGGAAAATGCTTTTGGAATAACTCTATCTCATGGACATGCTGTGAAGCTTTCTCTGCTTTTCATTGTATGGGGATCTTGCTGCAAGTTCATTTTGTTGTTAAACATGAAGTTTTACAATGTGGATTACTCTAAGAATTTTTTAATGGAGCAATTTAGAGCAGCTGCAAACTGCTCTGGAATTTCCAGGGATTAGTCGACAGACTTTTTTGTGATTACAAATCCCACAGTGAGAAGAGGTGAGGCATGCAGTCCCTAGGAATGTGGGGGTGGGAGCAAATGAGAGGAGGAGAGACTAACAGGGTGCACAGGGATGGACAAACTGCCTGGCTTTTATCTACCCCATTGCCTTCCCATTGGCCAATCCCTTTCCTGCCATATTAGCTTACTCTGTTCTTTTCTAACTTCATCCATTCTCTCCATGTTTACTTACTCCATTGTCTCTGAATGTATTCACCCCCTTAGCTCCAACTGTATGTGTCTCTCCCTACTTGGTGTAAGTCCAGGGCTGCCCCTACTCCATGCTTCAAGTCTGGACTCGCCAGTATACCCTTCATCTGGCTTCCTCTGAACTTGGAAACATGATTCAAATTTAAAGCTAAGAGGAATTACTTTCTAGATGAGAAAATAGAAGGTCAGGGAGATTGAAGATGAACATATGATTGAAGAACTAGTTAATGGCACCTCACACTAGAACTGAGGGCTTCTTGAATTGAGTGCATGTATCTTCCACCAAACTGGCATATTTTGTTTATGAGTTTGCACTTCTCAATGTTTTATTGTGTTTTCCAGTAATTTTGTGTGGGCAGAGTTGGGTTTTTTTTTTTTTTTCCTCCTTCTCTCAGAGGAAATCAAAGTTTTGTGAAGGGACCAAACATATCCCTTAGTAACGGTATCTACTGTTCATTGATCACTTGTTATGTGTGAGTGACTTTACAATCATTTTCCACTTACTCCTTGTAGACTCCCTTTGATATGGGTTAGCCCAGAACAGGAAACCTCTCTAGGTTAGCTACCTACACAGCTCAGCACAGGGGCATGTAGGAGAGCTAGGCCTTCCTGGTTTCATGCCCCAGCTCTCAATGACCATTCCAGAGTCCGAGCTCTATAACATTGCCCCACGGTGCCCTCTGATCTGTTTTGGACCTGGTACATTTTGATACCTCCTCTGTGCACTCTAAACTCTTGCTGACTCAGGCCAGCCTTCCGTGAGTGTCTGTCTTTCCCCAGTGATGTACACTGTAAGAGTCTATACAAGCCATTTGCGCTCTGATCCAGGTTACATATGTTGCCCAGGATGGATCAGGTTGTTCAGAGGTAGTTATATGGAAATTTTTAATGTGGCAATACTATTTCACAATTACATTTTCTACATTTTGAGTCCTTATAGAACCTGAGTCCAGAATGCACCAACCTAGGCAATGTTCGGTGAGGAAATACCCCCCAGCACATTGTCTGGCATGTGGAAGGTGGTCTGTCAGTGCTTGTGGAGTGGATAGATGAAACCAAAGAATAATGTTATGAAATCAGGGTACCATTCATAGAGCCTAAGTGTGTTTCCCAGTTGCTGAAGGGGAGAAATAATGATACAAAAGCATTTTTTTTTATATTGGGGTGGTGCCAGGTGGGGTAAGTGCTTCACATAGATGATTGCACTTAGTCCTTATTTCATCATTCCTGTTCTGCAGATGAGAAACAGAAACGGGGGTGCTAAAGCAGCTAAATCATTTGCACAAAGTGTGTGCCTAGTAAGTTTTGGAGCCAGGATTGAATGCAGATGCTCTTACTCCAAAACCTCTGCTTTAGACCCCGATATTGCCATTGTGGGTGTGTGAGTGTGCATGTTTGTGCATGAGTGTGTGCACACATGCATATATATATATATATATATATATGCATATATGCATGTGTGTCCATATATATATATATATATATATGTATATATGGACAGACATCTATCTATATATTTCTATGCAAATATAGATCTCTATCCCACTCATATATATAAAATTTGGTGCCTGCTACAGCCCTAGAAAACTATAGAGATGACACCCTGCCTTTCATGACACCCAGGATGATAACTTTGAGAACCTGCCCTTGCCAATGCCCTGTCATTGTACACTGTTGCCTGACATTGGCTGTGGTCCTTCCCAGCCTGGTGGTATTTTCCATTAGAATGCCGCCCCTACCCACGAACTCCTGCCTAACATATCTGCCTATCGCAGCCTTGAGTTTCCCAGTGGATGTAGTCTTTTGTACTACTGGGCGTCCTCTTAAGGGAGGTGGAGTTTGAGCTCTTTTCCACAGCTTCCTGGGAGCTGCGTGTTTCATGACCAGTCCCATCAGGAAAAGGACAGACTCAATATATGTGTAGTTTTACATTCTAAGAACTTTGAACATATCTATCTGAGCTTTTAAAATTGTGTTCGTGTTACCTGCCAAGACTGTCCACTGTTAGCCTGAGGGTCTATGTAATGTTCACAGTTCAGGTTATCAGTGTAAACCAAAGCTCTAGAAAATAGACCCTGGAGATACAAGCATGTTTTTTATTCCAGGATTAGATTTTATTTGTCTGGGTGTGGAGTGGAACCTAGAGAAGAGCAATCCAAAGCTGGGGTTTGTACCCCTAGGAAAGATGGCAAAGCTAGGGAGAGACTTGCCCGAAGCATGCAGAATCTTCAAGAAAGAGGTGTTAAGCATGTTTTTCTTCTGTGTCAATGTATACTTGATGGGATTAATAACAGATGTATTAAGTTCAAATGTATGTATGAATAAATGGACACATATGCTTAATGCTAACAGGCAGTTGTGCGGGTGTGTTAACAAAATATGCCCCCGTGCATCTCAGCAGTTGCATTTCCTTCCTGCCAATTGGATAACCAACTGGTTGTTCGCCCAGGAAATAATAATAACCAAAACCTTCTTAATGTACCGTCCACATGAAAAAGAAAAAAAAGGTTTAAAAAATTGGATTTTTTATAGGTGGTTTGCTTTCTTCCATAGGTGGATGCTTTGCCCTCAGAATCTGATTTGCCACAGAGCTCAGGGACTCATTTTGTAGAAACCTAATGTTTCTACTCTGTGCAGCAGAGAATAGAATCGAGAAGCATCTGAATAATCCCTTTGTGATGCAGTAATTCTAAACTGGCAGTATAATTGTTGCAGATTTCCAAAGAGATACAAAGAATGAAGTAAAGCAGATTCTTGAATCCAAAGGACTGTTGGGATCCAGTGCCCTTTTTTATGGCCTTGTTGACAAGTCCTGTGGCGAGTGGAATCTACAAGTGGTGCCTAATTGTACCTCTTAGTATGTCTAGATTCTTCAGTATGAATGGCTTTAATCTGCAAGGTTAATGGAAACAACCAATCTCATTCTAGATTGAATTGTAGGTCCAATTCAGCCTACAGAGCCAGAGGGGAAAGTCCAACCCCTCTGCTAAATGTACTAGGCAGTCTGGCTTCGAGTTCCCGGGTTTCGGAGTCTATCAACTTCTGTGTGGATACCAGCTGAGGACGTCGTAAGAGAGAGGCATTGCGGAGGCTCGGCAATCCCGCAGACAGGTGCTTGCGCCTGGCTTCCTATATTGTGTTCTTAAAGGCCTCCTATCTCAGCCCAGGCTTTGTGGGGGGATGCCAGGTTTGAGGTGCATCTATTTCCTCTGATGGTAGGCAGGGCAGGGCCGCGTTAGGCAAGCAGCCTGTTCCTCATGTGTTTAAAGTCTCGGAAAGCCAACGGTGATTTTGTAACTGCAGCCTGGATTTATTTTCCTCGAGCCGCAGCCTCAGGATGAGGATGAAAGAAATGAAATTTTAATAGAATGAGGTTAGGATGAAATTCCTAGTTAGTTAAAAATTAAATTAGCTAGAGATTTTGTTTATTGTGAAAGTCATGCAAGATTTGCTGGTTTTATATTTTTGAGGTATTTCACTTTCTGTTCAGGTACAAGCTGTCAATCAAGGCTAATCAAACTGGCACAGTTAACATGATACATCATAAAATTTCACAATAATGTCAACCTGTAATTCTGTCAATCTGGTTAAGGGAAATGGGCTAAAAACAGTATTGTCATTTTGTAATAACACTTGGAAGGTGTTACGGAATAATGTTGTCATCATCTCCCTTAACTCCGTGCTTGACTTCTACGGGAGGCAGCCTTTGCTGACAAATGGCCTGGGGGTCAAATCCTTCCCTTGCTCTAGCTCCTCGGAAGATTTGGAGGAGGGCCGCATAAATGAAGGTTGCTGCCTCACAGCATTAGTCCAGTCTGACTCCCTCTTTGACACATCAAAAAAAGGATGCATTTCAGAAAACAGTGCCCGTAATTCATACTACTTGCCTCATGTGGTATTATATGCATGGGCGTTGAGGCATTGAGTATTCTTATTTATTCAGTCGGCATACTTATTTTACATATGCTCTCTTTTTATGAACTTACATTCTGAAGTATTTCAAAAGCATCCATTTGAAAAAGCACTGAGCTTAACAGTAAAACACAGGTTGCCCATTACACAGAGCGATAAAGAACGGCTCCCTCTGCAGACTTTATGCTTTGCTTTGCAGCCAGAGGACATGATGGTTCTTTGTTGAATTGGGAGGATAATAGACTCTATCCACTCAGGAAGCCCTTAGACTTAGGCTCTGTGGACTCCCTTCCATTGGCAGATCTTCCATGTGGCCAGTATGGCTAGGTTTTCATTCTTAAATATTCCTTTCTGTCGTCAGAACACACACACACAGAACACCACCACCACAATAGATAACCCTATGCATTTCTATTACAAATATAGACCCAGATATTTTCTCTTTATTTTAAATATGCCCTGAAATTTTTTTTACAGAAAAATGAATTTTTTATAAAAAGAAAAGTTTTGGCCAGTTGATAGTTTTCAATTTGTGTTGTTTATTATCGTATTAAAGCCGAGGAGACTTCCTATAAACATGGCCCCAGAGCGTAAACACATAGGGGCAGGTAGGTCTTTGTTGTTTGATTGACATCAGAGTAGAGGTCTGGACACAACTCCTTCTTACTGTCCCTTTCGTGGGGGTATATTTTGTAAATAGCTGAAGTATGTGAATTCTGGTAATCCCAGTCTAAGGCTCCTTATGCATTTTCTAGAACATATTTTGTTGCAAGACAGACTGCTTTGGGGGGAATGTTTTAATGAGGTACTGCAGGGTTCGAGAGTGAGAAATTTTCAGCTTACCGTGATGAATAGGGACATATTTAAAGATACAGAGGGATACGAGGGAGACCAAGAAGTAGTCTTACCGATACCACCTCTGTGCTGGGTGGGCGGCATTCAGAATACAGCTGTGATGCCCCTTGTTTCAGTAGCAGCCCTGATGAGCCATCAGATATCCTACTGGTTGTTTCCTCCAAGCTGAACATCTCTTGTTGGCTGTTCTAGACATGGGGCCATGGCCATGTTCTCAGTCTTGACCACCTCTCCTCATTTCTCCAGCTTGCTTCGTACTCTGCTTACTCTCTCTCTCATGGTTAAAAACCTTAGGATGTAGAAAAGAAAACTGGGATCCAACGAACTAGAGAACACATTTTTAAAAATTCAAAAGTGTGGGCAAGAGTTATTGTAAAGCTTACTTCAAGGCAACAAAAGCTACAGGTGGCCATGGTAGAGATGGTGAGATTCCTCCCTCCCTCTTTCCCTTTTCCTCCTTTTCTCAGTAAACATTCACTGAGTACCTATTTAGGGTGAAAAATGTTGATGGCAAGGGTGACAGTATTAAAATGTTCTTAAAACCTTTTGAAAAAACCAATTATTCAAGTGATGATTTAATGACTATAATGATGGAAAAACAAAGGAGAAAACTCTTAGGATGGCAACCAGCTTTTCCTTGATCAGTCTTTTTAAAACTTTAACTCCAGTGTTGCAGTATTCTCAGGTGTACAGTATAGTGACTCAACATTTCCCTATATCACTCAGGGCTCATCATGATAAGTGCACTCTTAACCCCCATCCCCTCTTTCACCCATCCCCCCCACCCGGCTCCCGTCTAGTAACCATCATTTGTTCTCTATAGTAAGAGTCTGTTTCTTGGTGTCCATCTCTCTCTCTCTCTCTTTCTCTCTTTTCCCCTTGATTCATCTTTTGTTGTTGTGGTGGTGGTGGTTTCTTAAATTCCACATATGAGTGAGATCATATGGTAGCTGTCTTTCTCTGATTGGCTTTTTTTGTTTAGCATTATACTCTTTAGATCCATCCGTGTTGTGGCAAATGGCAAGACTTTGTTCTTTTTTATGACTGAATAATATTCCATGGTGCACACATACCACATCTTTATCCATTCAGCTGTTGATGGACACCTGCTTCCGTAGTTTGGCTACTGTAAATAAGGCTTCCTGGATCAGTTTTGATAAGGGATGTTGAATAATTTGATGGAAAGCTTAATATAGTACTGAGTAACATATGCAAAGGGAAGATTTCTTATGAGTAGTAGATAAATTACCTTGAAAAGAATAAGAGGAAAGGATCATATGATTACAAAAGGATAAAATTACCTGAAAAGAGAGATACAAATTAAAGTGCTGTGATTTACTTTATGGCCAAGTGCAAGAGGTAAAAGCAATTTACTTCCAGCAATATTTAAGGGCTCAGAATTAAGAAGGTAAGGCAATATATATAATACACACACACACACCAGGTTTATTAGTAATCAGATAGTTTGTAATCTTTGGTCATTAAACTATGGATTGCTAATCCAGTAAGATAACACCTATTGAACAGTTTTAGGCAGCACGTTGTAGAGCTGCTAAGTAAGGGAAGATGTGTAAAGGGATGTTTTCACAAACCATAAAACAAGGTAGAATGCGGTGGTGCCATCAGAAAGATGAAAATTTTGTGCAACTGAAGTTCAGGGGACAGAAAGCCTACAGTGTAGCCTGGGGAGCAGAACAGAGCTTCATGGAAAAGATTTCAGCAGTTTCTCATTGCACTGAAGGGCTGGTTGTCTAAAATCTTTGCTGTGAAAGCAGGGTCTGACCCTGTCCTGATTCCATAGCTTCTACTTTGTTTCTGTGCTTCACCCCCATAGGTCTTCTTTTCAGTGTTCTGAACTCTCCCAAGTTTTTTCCTTCCCTCCCTTCAGAGATAGGTCCCTCTGTCTGGAATACTCTGTCCCATTGCCCCATTCCTTGACCTTTTTTACTTTGATCGTCACTTCCCATCTCGTCTATAGCGTAACTTCCACAGGGAAGCCTTTTGGTGCCCCATTCTAGGCCTGGTTCCTTCGTTATAAACTCTCAAGAGTGTACCTCTTTCGTCCACAGTCCTTATAATTATACAACCATTAACGTGATGGACTGTTGAGGGTCCGTCTCTTCCACCACTGTACACTCTGTGAAGGAAGGGTGGCGTCTGCTTTGCTTGACTTTTCATCCCTAGTTTCTGGTAATTGACAGTAACGACATCTGTATTTGTTGAATAAAAGAGTTCCTATGCTGGGCCTTGACAGATGATAAGGAAGTGCAACTACCAAGACTGGGAATTGAGGGAAAGGTATCAGCACACATCAGTGAAGAGCAAGCGCTTGGAATGGCAGGGGACTGGCAAGGTGTGCCTGTGCCGAAGCCACCTGGAACGAGGGTGAGGCCAGGATCCTGGAGTACCTTGCCCTTGACTGTGATGCTGTGGCTTTGGAATCCAGGGGTTTGGATTGTTAGAGAGTGACTTTTTAGGACCCCAGGAAGGAAAGATAATTTCACAGTTTAATTTATTACAGGCTCAGGTTTTTTAAAGGATTTTAGAAAATTAGGTCCTTGAGATCACAAAAATAGCAGTTATACAGAAATGATATATATTTTTTAAGATTTTATTTATTTATTCAACAGAGAGAGAGACAGCCAGCGAGAGAGGGAACACAAGCAGGGGGAGTGGGAGAGGAAGAAGCAGGCCCACAGCAGAGGAGCCTGATGTGGGGCTCGATCCCAGAACACCGGGATCACGCCCTGAGCCTAAGGCAGACGCTTAACCGCTGTCCCACCCAGGCACCCCAGAAATGATATNGCAGGGGGAGTGGGAGAGGAAGAAGCAGGCTCCTAGCGGAGGAGCCTGATGTGGGGCTCGATCCCAGAACACCGGAATCACGCCCTGAGCCTAAGGCAGACGCTTAACCGCTGTGCCACCCAGGCACCCCAGAAATGATATTTTTTAAATGGGAACAAATTTCAAGCATTAAGTATCACTACGTGTAAAACACCATTCCAGCTCCCACGCAGAGGAGTATCACATATGGCCCTTGTGCTCTTCCTGATGAGGAGATGGGGAGAGGGAAGGTAGAGGAGCTAACTACTCTGTTCAACAACAGCAATGACAACAACAACAAACACAAACAGTGGACTTTCCCAAATTAAGCCTGTGATGGAGCCGTGCTCTGATAACCAAGACCAGGATAAACACGTCCTAGCTCTTGTGTAAAGTAGTGACTTAAGACTAAGTGCTTGGGGCGCCTGGGTGGCACAGCGGTTAAAGCGTCTGCCTTCGGCTCAGGGCGTGATCCTGGCGTTATGGGATCGAGCCCCACGTCAGGCTTCTCTGCGATGAGCCTGCTTCTTCCTCTCCCACTCCCCCTGCTTGTGTTCCCTCTCTCTCTGGCTGTCTCTATCTCTGTCGAATAAATAAATAAAATCTTTAAAAAAAAAAAAAAGACTAAGTGCTAAAGTCAATGTCTTCCATTCCCACTACCTGAGAGGAGGTGTTCATAAAGACTTCATTTTAAAAGCCCCTTCCAAAATAAAACACACCAAAAGCTCCTTCCCGATATTTAAAGGGTGACCCTGTGTGATAATGTGTGTGACACTGATGGCTGGCTGTCATTCCTATCCAGCTCCACCCTGGCCTCCCACAGCTTTATAGATAACGTTCTAAAAGTTCCACAAATAAGGCAAACCCTACTCTTAGAATAAAGGACTCAGCATCAAACTAGTCAAATACAAAAAAGAGCCTGCTTAGGACTGTCAATGTCAGTTTCATAGGCCAGCTCCAGGCTCACTTGCCTAGGTAAGGCATATGGACTGGTTCTAACTCAGCATCGTTACCTGTGAATAATTGAGACTTGAAATTTTACTCAAGGTGCATATAAGACATATTTTGTTTAAATACAGAACTATTCATAAAGTCCATAAGGAGTGACAGTGGTTCAAACTCTTATCCTAAAGAGAATAAAGGCTTCATTTGCCAACTGAATGTTCAGGATACCCTTTTGGTGAAGAACAGTACTGCTTAGAAAAAAGTAGTCATTCAGAATGCAGTGGAATGAAATAAAAAATCCTATCAGTTTTGGCAAGCTAAGGCTTTATTATGGTACCCCTGTACAAATGAAGGAATGCTAACTCATTTGATCATGTACGCTGCAGTGCTGTGTAAATACTAAAGTCTTTAGGAATGTAAGACATAACAGATTCTACCCTTTTTAATTACTGGAATATGAAGATTCCTAGTTCCTTCCATCCCCAAAGTTTCCCTGAAATTATACAGTAAAAATGCAAGCTTTGATTAAGAACTGGGGAATTAGACTTGATTTTCAGATGCAATTTTATTAGAATTGAGTCTAACCTTCATTCTCCCAAGTAGAGGATATGCACGAAAACTTCAGTTCCTATAAATGATACTTTCCTCCTTTGAAAATGTTGTTATTTCAATTTTATACACACACACACACACACACACACACACACACATACACTCAATGTATATACATGTAGAGACATATACCCCAATAAACACACACATACCTTCCCCCCCCTTTTTTAAAGATTATTTATTTATTTATTTAACAGGGAGAGAGAGCCAGTGAGAGAGGGAACACAAGCAGGGGGAGTGGGAGAGGAAGAAGCAGGCTCCCAGCAGAGGAGCCCGATGTGGGGCTCGATTCCAGGACTCTGGGAACATGCCCTGAGGCGAAGGCAGACGCCTAACGGCTGAGCCACCCAGGCGCCCCACACATACCTTCCTTAGTGAAAATTTCCGCTAAGAGATTGTATTTCGTAAATGCAGGTTCTTCCATGCCTCCCTATTTGTGTCTTTGCAACATTCCTTTCCTGCTGTTGGAATTCAAGGTTTTGATTTAAATCTTTTAAGCCCAGTGGAGTTCTGTCTGCCTTCGATAATGTAGTCCTAACAGATGAGGGTACATGGGGTAGAGCTGCAAACCACTGCCATGTCACAGTTATGTCTGCGTGTGGTCTCTAGATCATAGAGACCTGTATCTAGATTTGCAAAGTCTACAAAACAAAACAAAACAAAACAAAACAAAAATGGTGTCCTATGGTAACTACAGAGTTCTGAGTAGAAATTTTCTCAATTTCATTTTTTTTTTTTTGGTTCATATACAAACCAAAATAAAGCTCTACTCTCTATAAAGGAGCTGAGAACATAGGTTTGAAATGAATTTGCTTTGCCTGCTTCTAATCCTAGTAGGTCCGTTTACTGAGTGTTGTCAGCCATTTGCCCACCGGACTCTCATTGCCTCGATTTCCTCGCCTGTGAAGGGAGGAACTCTACCTCTGGGTTGTAGGGAGCGTAAACACAGGAAGACACACAAAGCACTTTGATTTATACTATATATATCATAAGTTCCAAATAATTAACATTTATTATCTGGAAATGATTATACTGTTACTCAGAACATAACAAAAATCATAGAATAAAAGTCCTTATTTCCCATCATGAATAAAGGAAGATTTTTATTTCTTCCCTATCTCTCCCCTTTACTCTCATTTATCATTCCTTTACACTTGGAGACGCTGGGTACGTATTCCACAAAAGCACTGCTCGGTGTTAAGCCAGATGCTAACCATGGTCTTCAGTAATTTGACTTGTGGCTATTACAGGCAAATAAAAAACACACCAACACATACCTACTAAAATAAATATTTTGGGTTCTCCTCGGTCCTGTTGTCAGGAACCCTGCTGCTGGCATATAGAAAGAATCTTCTTTCCATTAGGAGGAAATGGGAGCATTGACATTTCCAACTCTTTCAGGAGAGCCTTTCTGAGTTCGCTAGTTCGCTGGTGTCAGAGACTTGTGCCGCCGCCGCTGCAAGAGGGACGTTATTTATCATCGGAGCGAGTGTCACGTCAACTGTTCCAGGGTTCCAGGCGGCTTTCGATGAGTCCCTTCCTGCCCCCCTTTCACGGTGGCTTTGTCACGGTGGACATACTGGGGCTTTAATCGCACACTGTGCAGTGGAGGGAGCAATTGGTTATTAATATTTTTGAGACACTTTCTGCAGTAAAAGCTCTTGTTTCCACTAACCCACCCAGATGTTCATTCTTTTTCTTTTCCCCAATTAGCTCTTTCAGGTGAAGTTTCAGGGAAGGCTTCCCGGAAACACTGATCTTTAGTGACATTTTTGCCTGCTCAAGCCTGATCAACTTTCTACTGGTTTTAGAAATTACTGTAACTTTGCCCTCCAGTTTACTTTATATGAATAAATCAATATATTGAGAACAAAGAAATGTTGATTTCTACCTCTTGTTAACCCCTTTCCTCTTAAGCTGTGTCCTATCCTTTTTTTTTAACCCTCTCCATCTGGTCTTTGGGTATGTGCGAAGCGCAGAAATGCAGCACACTCTTTATTTTAAAGGATTCTGGGGAGATAGCATATAGGCAGAAATGTGGCTTCATGGTCATTTGTCTAAGCTGTGAAGCTTTTTTTCCTTACAAATGAACAAAGGCAATAAATACTATTATCTGACTGCAGTTTTTAACTGAGCATGATACCTAGAATTTGAAAAATTAGAAAAACAGAAATGGAAATGATCTTTCCTTCTTTTCCTATTTACCAATCTAAACCACATCCTGGAACGGTGACTGCTTCAAGGCATGGCCTGGGGGCCTCTATTCCTTTTATAAACTGCATCCTCCCAGTGACCCCAAATTAGTATGCAATTTAAATAAAAAGAGTGGACTTTCTATGCAAATAAAAATTTATGACAGGTCCACTTGCATCCTTTCCAGTGGATTCATACCCTTAAGGCCCAAATACAGAATTTCTGTTCCTGCCATAGTTCTGTGTGTATAATCCGATGTTAAACTGGAGTATCGGAGTGAATATGTTACTTTGGCCACCTAATGTTCATCCACTTTCCTCCGAGTATCAGTATTACAGTGTTCCTCTGAGGTGCTAGCCTTATCCTTCAACTAAGCCCCTTCTTTTAGGTAGAGTTGTTTCCACGTGTGATCTTGGCAACAGATCTGTGGTTCAGTTCTTGCAGGTAGTACTCTGGATGTCTCCGGCTACGTCTTGTTGAATGGTTTAGCAATGCACAGATGAGCTCTCTGCTGAGACTGTTAGAAGAAAAACACACTCTTTTCTCTGGATTTGAACCTGAGAAGATAAGGCTTTGGCAGGGTCGTCAGCCATCTTACCACTTCATGGAGCCTAAGCTTGAAGCCCATCAAGTGGAAGGGAAAACCTGAAGACAGAGAGCAATTCGATCTTGCTGACATTATTCGAATGGTTGAATAAAACATTGTCTGAGATTCTAGGTGCCAGGCTGGCCTGCCAGCCGACCTGCCTTCCCGCCTTCCTCCCTTCCTCCCTCCCTCCCAGCCTTCCTTCCTTTTAATGTACTTAACTCTGAGCTGAGTTGGATTTTGTGTGTGTGTGTGTGTGTGTGCGCGCGCGCACTCTTAAGTTTGTTCTGAGTTGAATCTTTCTCTCTTTCAGTTAGAGGAGTTTTAATGCCAGAAAGGGAGAGAGAAGCAATGGGGGGGAGGCAAAAATAAAATATATGGGATTCTAAAACATGTTTTCCTTAGGAGTGGAATAGAATTAAGATCTAGGAAAATATTTGGAACATTATTCAATGCCATTCAATGAATTGTTGACAGTTGTTCAGTTCAATATAGTGGTTTCTGAGTAGGAAGCAATTTTGGTTAACACCAAGCACATGTGTTACAGGTCATGCAAAAGATGTGGGTTTAGTATAGATGTGGGTCAGCCTTAGGATAATTCAGAACCATGGCACAGAGGTTAACTTTTAAATTGGAAGAAAGACAAGATTTGCCAATATTTCAGGTAACCCTGCAAAACCACTCACAATACCTTAATTAAAATGGACTTGGGAAATTGTTTTTGGTGATTACAAAGCTTTCAAAGATTTGAGTTCAAATTTCATTAGAAGCTTGAACATCTTTAAGAATGTCTAGGATAGTATTCTGTATGTTACAAAATGTTGTCTGATGCTTGGATCACCATAAAAGTCTTACTTCCAAATACATTTAGGAAAGAATTCAAAATTGCATTCTAACTTTTAAGAGTCCAAGGTCTGTAAGTAGTGCTTGTTACTGCTTTTCACCTTTTGAAGATGGACTAGTGAAACAAAGCTTGCTTTCAACGACGACTGTGTAATATCAGCCTAACAATCATAGTGAAAGTTGATTGTTGAGATTTAATAAAGCTATTGGGATCTAAAGCATTATTCCTTAAATTACCATGGCAGGAACTCTGCAGCGTGCTACTTGAAGCATAAAAAGTACATTCCACTTTAAAATTGGAGAAACTTTAAAATTCTACCTTCATGTTAGCAAACACGGGATCTAGCGGGAAGCCTGGTGAGGCTTCTGGTCAGTGTTGTGCTCTGCCAGACCTCCCGAGGCCGAGCACGATGGGTGCTCTCAGACAACCTGAATGTTCACATGCCCTTTGAGTTGGAATTCAACTACATGAACATTTGCAAATAAGTTTACATGCTTTCGTAGTACATAGTGTAGTATAGCACTTAGGCAAAGAAATTTAGGCATTTTAAAGTACAAGAACAATACAAGAGAGGAAACAGATCAGCAGTATGACCTATTCGTTCTCTACCTACCATACTAGTGTTAACACATGAGAGACTGTGTTTTCTTGTGTCATAAATCAGTAGGCATGTTCATTTTTAGTGGTTCAATGCTTATCATTGTTTTTCTCGTGGCATATTGATAGGCACTAACTTTCTTTTAACTATGTGAATATCTTATCATATAATTTAAAGGAAAAGGACCAGCAGTTGCTCCGAGTGAACACTGATCGATTTCCAGCATAACTTGTAAATGAAAGCTGTTGTGCTCTCCTGTTCTTGCACTGCCTATTGGCTCTATGAGAGCAGGCACTGTGTGTGTTTTAGTCACCAGCTTATTCTTAGGATCCAACTGGATTCTCAATAAATGGTTTTGAATAAATGAATAATGATTAAATTAATGAACAGAAATAGATTTTTGAAGAGGACTTAGGAGGGGAGGATTTGAATGTAACAACTGGTATGTAGGTGGATGCAAAACCAATTTTTTTTTTTTCTAAGTGTCATTAGTAAGGAATTAGGAAGAATAGTTAGGGAAAAACATTGAATAGAAACAGTAAACAGAAAACAATAAAACACTAAATAGAAACCTTGGAGTGTGGTGAAAGGAATAGATTAAGGTCTGAAAGAGCAATGATATGTCTAGTCCTGCAGTTGGGAACTGAGTGAAACTCAAAAAAATGATGGATGTGAATTCAGAAATTAACAAGGGTCAGTGGTAGCCAGAATAAAATTGGAATGAATTGTAACATGGGGGGAAAATGGTGAAATTCAGTGATCGTTTTGAGTCTGTGCATCAAACTATAGAAAGTAGTTGATGAAAGAAACTGAAAGGGAGAATTATTTTTAGATTTTGGAAGAACATAATTGGAAATGCACTAGAAAGTCATAAAAATGAAACATAGACCTAAAGTTTTATGAGACTAACGTACTCCACAGTTAAGCAGAGTTCCAGAGAAATACCTTTATTATCACTAATGATATGTATTACTACATAGGCTTCTAGTGATAGTGGTAACTGACACTAGTTCCTACACAGTGATGATCTGATTAGTTCAGAAATTTCTATGGTAGGCAAAAGACAGACAAAAAAAAACGTGGGTTTTCATGACTCGTTTCCCATTTCATATTTCCACATAGGGCAGTCATACTCTATATGACAGAGTCCTGAGATGGTATGACAGCACTTCAAAGTGCTTGTAAGCTTCCTCATGTTTATTACTACCTTTCTATATTCTTTGCTATCAGGATCAGAAAAATGGTCAGCATCCAAGACCTTCATCAAGCTGAGACACCTCTTTTTAATCCTTAAAATGGTGTGGTGAAAGTTAAAACCTTCATTCCAGATATTACTTATGACTTTTTAATAGTGGAGTAGGACATTGTGCACCAACATAGAGAACACCACGGTAACTGTCAGGATAATTATTGTAAAAGAACAGCCAATTATAGATTTATAATTTACAGAGGAGAATTAGAACCTAGAATTAGAACCTCAAGTTTATCTACTTGAACAAAACTGTTATGAATCCTATAGCATTTGAAACATTATTATCAAATATTATAAAATATTTACCATGTAAGTTTCTAACTCTTATTCACACTATAAAAGATCAAGGCTCAGCTTACATCTATTAGGTTTGGAAAGAAACATTACTACACAATATTATCTAATCAGAATTGATCTATAGTGCTTTCATTTCTAGGTTCTTTTCTGGATTTTTCCAAGACCTTTTGGGAATATTGAAAGGTGGCAGTTGCTGAGTATTGTAAAATTAAATTGGTGTTCTAAAATAATAAATAATAGAAAACCAAATAAGAGCTGTTGTCTCAAAGTAGCTATTCATAGCATTAGGGGACAGATGCTTTGGGGAAAGGAAGTGATACGTCCTGTGGGTATCACCATACTGTTTTTGAAATAATAGTAGTCATGCTGAATAAACAAAGTAACATATCTCAAATTCCAATAACTGGTCTCATGCTCTTGTAGCCGATTAAAGATATTTATTTATTTATTTATTTATTTATTTATTTATTTATTCTGGATATATTTTATTTTTTTTTATTTTTAGTTGGCCAAGATATCGTACATCATTAGTTTTTGATGTAGTGTTCAATGATTCATCAGTTGTGTATAACACCCAGTGTTCATCACAGTTATTTATCGAACAGAAACATAGGAATTTATTACCGAGTTTTGATTCTCACTTCTATTTATGACTCATTTCAAGGTCTTGAGAGAACCTCTCGGCTGCTCTGCTTCAGAGTTTGCTATTGGAAACCTTTCATAAGATTTAATGTGGAACTTGAAGTTCAACTAATGATAATTAATAGTCCATACTTGATGAGATGATTGGAATCCTCTATGGCAGTTGAATTCAGTTATTCTTTTAAACTATTTTTAAGTTGTTTCAAATATAAAGGATAAATTATTCAAACTATTTCATTCAAACTATTAAACTATTCTAGTTTGAATCCTGTTTTACAAAGTCATCTTTATCTTAGATCAAGTCCTCAAACACAACCCTTGTTTTCTTATGTTAGTATCTATGGAATTTGGCGAGTGGGCCAAAATGGCAGGATATGGGTGTGTGATTGAATAATACCTAGTGGCTTGGATTTTTATCTTTATATACTTGTTTTTCATATCACCTTTTAACCATAAGGAATTTGGACTAAAAACAAAACATGGTATATTTTCTCAGGGCTACATCTGAAACATTGAAACTATTGTTAATTTTTGAGCTTTTGCACAGAGAAATTATTGGTACTATTAATATTTTAGCTTAAAATACTCATTTCTAAGTAGCAAAATGGTATTAACTGGGCTTATTTAGTAAAATAATAAGGAATGAGGAAATACTTTAATGTAGGAGATTACGTGTGTGTTTATTTCAATTTGCATAATAACACCTCCCCATATTTGGAAATAACTCTTTTAACAAATGTTCCCAGGC